>NC_053119.1:22724382-22906882 GCF_010015445.1 Perca fluviatilis
CACACACACACACACACACACAACACACACACACACACAAAAAAGGTGTTAAACCTTGCAGCTGTCTGTTTTACCACTAAGTGTCTGGCCTGTGGGAGGGCAAAAAATAGTTTGGCCTGGAAACTGGAAAAGTAGGACAATAAGTTAGTGTTTTAATATCCAAAATACAGTGAGAGCAGTGATCCTCTTACATCCTTATCTTCAAAACCTTGCATTCCTGTCATCACTGTGCCTGTATGACCTATTTATGTACATTACCTCATGTTAAAATGCATGTGGAGTTGCTAAGGGGACTTTGTCTCGCCTCTCATTCACTAAGAGAAGTATGAAATCCATATCAAACTACACTAGGGCTGAAAATATGTTTTGAACATCCAATATATGACACACTAATCAGAAGGATGTAAATGCAACATTTAAGCCAGATTACAATAGGATAGCCTACCAAAGAAGTCATAAAGTAAAGATAAACTGAGTACCAGGGAAACACGATCAATGTTTATATGTGTGCTGTACGATAAAGTGCCAGGGATATCCCAGAAGAGAATGTTTTAATAGCGTATCATGTGATTGCAGCACCATGGACAAAAAAAAAAATACAACAATGGTAACAACAAATAAAGGCCATAATATTAGAATATATATTTAAAAAAAAAAATAGTTACCTTCTTTAGACTTTTTCTTTCGCACCAGGGTTCCTCCTAATTTCCCAAGGAAAGATTCGTCCTTTTTCATTTTTGCGGACTGCGGGGTCGCAGATGTGTTCGCAGTCCCAGACATCTGATCTTTCAGTAAGATGTGTTTAAGTGCTCTCACATGTATTCGTTTATAATGTCACTCTTCCCCTATGATGCGTTCAGGGCACCGGTGTACGATCTGGACTATATATAAAGAAGACACCGAATTCACATGCAGACTGAGGAAAGCAGCGCTGGTCGGGCACATTGACGGTCGGGCATCAGGCATCAACACAGACGAATGACTCACATGTGATGCGAGAAAAAGCTTTTTCTGCTTTAATGTTCACTGACGGTTCGCCCCACAGCGCCTCCTGACGGCAGGATGATGAACAGGGTCAGGGTTGATCAAGTCTGGTCGCCTTAAAAATAGACAGTAAACCAACATGATTTTATGTATTTGAATGTTTTAATGTTAAATACATTTACAATGACAATAAATACATAACTATCCAGTGAAGGTAAACTAATCTAGTTACTAGTTACGGAGTTTTTCAAGAAATAAAGACCATGAAATTAGTTTTTAGAAAATTCTCTAAAAGCTAGTATGAGTTTACATTCTCTAAGTGGTGGAAGAAGTATTGTGATCATTTAGGTAAAAATAGCAGCAATACACTATAGAAATACCTAAAAAGTAAAAATCCATTCAATGCATTCAAAATTTAAAGTACAAAAGTATTATCAGCTAAATAAAAAAAAAATAAAGTACTCATTATGCAGAATGGTCTCTGTCAGTTATATTATTATAATTTTGAATCGTTATTAATGATGCATTAATTAATGTAAGCAGTACTTTAATGCTGTAGTTGGTCGAGGATTTACTTTTGGTTAGTTTATTCTTTAACAGAGCAACTGATCATGTTTTGTGCATAAAACTTAATATGAAAAGTAATTAACTATAGCGGTGAAACAAATGTAGTATCTCAAAATTGTACTTACTATATTCTTTACTTTTACGAAATTACCGACAGTAATCATCATAGTATAACAACAAATAAATGAGAAAAAAAGGTTAACTTTTGACAACAAAGATTTAAGATAAATTCAAACAGAAATAGGTTTGAGTTATCGATGGAAAAAAAATCTCAATCACATCCTAATTTATAACACAAACCTGTATATGTCCAGTATTGACGGACATTACTCATATAAACATATTTTTTAACAAGATCAGAAAAGATGAATCATTTAGATTGAGTTGTTAATGTGTGCATCAAAAGCACCGTAAATCAATGTGACAATCAATCATGATATGACAATATTTTGATTCATTTTGATTATTTATGCAGTTTTAAAAATACAATTTATTTTAGGGCACAGTGTGAATGATAAAAGCACCATTTGGACAATAAAACCTGAGAAAAAAAAAATACAACATTTTATTAAGACATTTGATTTACGTGCTTCAACTGATTTCTTGACAAAAAAGAAGCAGGATTGGCTTCAGTGCTCATCACCTCCTCCAGTCTCTGGTGCTGTTTTTAGGAGAAAGAAGTTCCAATTAATGTAGTACAGGTGAATATTAAATTCTGTGGATGTCACATTATGATTAATGTTATTATGTGATGCTGCTGTTGTGAACTCACCTGTAGTCTGCAGTAGCTTCCAGTCCACTTGCAGTCTGTGTCTCAGTCTCTCCAGCGCCTCCACGTCCTCTGGTAGAGGAGCATGAAGCTTCCCTAGAGAGGGGGCAGCGTCCCCGGAGAGACAGGAGGCTGTGGGG
This sequence comes from Perca fluviatilis, assembly GCF_010015445.1. NCBI lineage: Eukaryota > Metazoa > Chordata > Actinopteri > Perciformes > Percidae > Perca > Perca fluviatilis. The sequence goes on from NC_053119.1 coordinate 22,726,843, forward strand.
CCGACACATGACGTCTCACCTTCCTGAAATGACAAAATTACTGACCACTAAAGTAGAACACCTGCCATCTAAACCTCCACAAAAATGAAGCAAAAGATAAACACTTATACTTCCTTCTCTTCTCCTTCTTACCTGCATGAGTACCAGTGTGTGTCCTTGTGCGATGCCCTGCAGCAGGCCTGTTAGTTGTTGCCACACACTGTCGCACAGCCCGCTATCTGGCGTCCGAGCCAACAGAACCAGACTGGGGTCATACTCATATCCCAGAGGCAGAAGGAGGCCCAACACAGCCTGTGTAAACCCTGACACGTCACTGCAGCCCTGTAGGAGGACAAGCAAACACACTTGGGATGTGTTCACATCTGTCATTTAACAAACACAAACATCCCCTGCACATTAAACATTCACAGTATTATTTCAATATTTAGTTAACTATTCCAAAGTACATTGTAAAAAAAATTTTGTGTTCATTACATTAAATTAAAAGGTTAAATTGTGTTGGCCAAAAACCTAAAACAAAAACTTAAATATGTCCCTATTAGAAGTATATATATATATATATATATATATATATATATATATATATATATATATATATATATATATATATATATATATATATAAATATATATATATACACACACACACACACACACACACACACACACACACACACACACACACACACACACACACACACCCACACACACACCCACACACACACACACCCACACACACACACACACACACACACACACACACACACACACACACACACACACCGGGTCTGTCTGAGGTTTCTCCCTAAAAGGTTTTTTTTTTCCTCGCCACTGTCGCACTAAATGTTTGCTCTTGTGGGAATTACTGGAATTGTTGGGTCTTTGTAAATTATAGTGTGGTCTAGACCTACTCTATCTGTAAAGTGTCTCGAGATAACTCTTGTTATGATTTGACACTATAAATAAAACTGAATTGATATACATTACTTTTTTTTTTAAGACATCTTTTGGGCACAATATCTTGATATGAGAAGTCATAATACGATCATATAGGCAATACCGAGTTAAGCCCTATTGGCATGGGATTAGTATTACCTGGGGACCTCTAGTAATTTGTAATAATTGCAGAGGTCATCTGTGATCTTAATCCCGTGCGAATTTGCCATATCCGTAATTTGTAAAGTTAATTTCTAAATCACAAGAGGTCCGTGGGTAATACTAGCCCCGTGCGAATAGGGCTTTAGCATCCAGTACAGTATTGCATGCACACAGAAAATATGACTTGATAAATGCTCTGAATTGTGATTTCTACTACTGTAATACACAGTACCTTCTTCAGACACACAGGAATGTGATATTTGCATTTCTGTTCCTCTGGCTCCCTGTTGCTGAACTGCACCACAAGTGTTTTCCTAAAGATGGAAAGATTTCTGTCATCATGTTGGGGACAGATGTCTTTTTTTATTTGCTCAAAGGGGTACATGTTTTTAATCACAGTCTAATTCAGGGACACACAAATGATATTCACCCTTCCTCTGTGCCGTGACTCGAGACCACCGCATCTCCAACACACACGACCAAAACCCTGCATGAGGAGAAAGCCGTATTAAATCAGACTGATTTACTCATATTCAGTTAAGTCAGCTTGTTCTGTAACGGAAACTTTCATCTCTTGAAAACTGTATTTGAAGCTGAAATCCCTTCATTTGGCTGCACCACAAATGAGAAAAATAAACCAAATAACAAATTGACACCAAAATCCCCAAAACAGCTTAGCTTATAATAGAGTTTAGATTCTCGGCTCGAGCCGTTATTTTCCACCACTATCCTCGGGCCGGGCCCGGACCCTTGATCAAGCAATTTAATTTATTTATTTATTTTAAAGACTAATTGGGGGGGAGAAAGCTATGCCATAATCAGAAATATTATAAATATATATAGGCTATATAAAAGTAACAAATGTGTACAAAAGTTATGCTGCAGTTACAAAATGCAACACGTGTCATGCGCGGAGTCTCCCCTCTACTCGCACGCATCACACCGGGCCTGCTGTGCTGAATAAACAAACAGCGCAGTTTACGTGCTTCGTCCTTGTTGCATTATTCTAAACAGATTTCTGCAGTTCAAACAACTCGGAATTGTAGTTGAGAACGTCAGTTATAACGGCCCACGTGTTAAAAAAGTGTTGGTTTAAATCGGGCTCGGGCCGGGCTCAGACACAAGGTGCTCGGGCTCAGGCTGGGTCGGGCTTGAGTTTTTGGGTCGATCTAAGCTCTAGCTTATAAACATTTTGAATCTACATTGTGGGAAATACGCTTAGTCGTTTTCTTGCTGAGAGTCAGATGAAAAGATCGATACCACGCTCATATTTGTCCATCAAACATGAAGTCAGCTTAGCATAAAGACTTGAAACAGGTGATAACGGCTAGCCAGCACCCTTTAAGCTCACTATAACAGGTTTTAACTCGGTGGTAGGCATATCTGGCTACCTCAGACCCAGGCTGGACTTTCCCCCCCATTTACAGTCTTCATGCTAAGCTAGTGAGTGGTATCGATCTCTCATTTAACTACCAAGTAAAAACTACCAAAGTAAAAATAAAGTACTTCTAACTGTATTTTCAAAAATGTCGAGCCAATCCTTTAAGGGTGGATGTTTCCTGTAACGAGGCATGCTGTCTGATTACTGTCTGATATCCCTTTTTCTATCTCAGTAATATCAAAAAACATACAGTCTCTGTCCATATGGATTAGATCCACATTGCTATACCTGTTGCGGAGAGCAGTTGCAGCATGCTGGACAACACACATCATCGCCATGGAGACGTCAGGGACCAGCGCCAAGCCATTGCAGATCTGAGAGGCAGTAATTAAATATAATGTCAGCCTGGAGCTCATGTGGGCAGGTCGGAAAAGCAGATCACATCACAGCACACGAAGGAGAAGACAAATAACATCCAGACCATACCTCATTCCTCTCCATTTTCTCTACAAGGGAAATAAGACTGGAGAGGGTTGTGAGAGCATTGCTGTCATCTGCATCTTTGAGGAAATTCTCCCTTATTGTGAAAAACAAACAAACACATTTTTTAATAATAATAATAATAATAATAATAATAAAGAGCCTTTTAAACTCAGCTCCTCCGATGATAAACTTCCTGTGTCAATAATAAGATATAAAGTTTATTGCTATGAAAAATGTAACCTCAGTTTGTTGATTAGAACCAGGTCCTCTGATGAGCTGAAGCGTTTACATCCGTCCGGGCAAGCCACGCCATTAGGGAGAACTAAAGCAGTGCGGAGAGCAGGAGCGACACGTTTTGGAGGCTCTGGCCACACTTCTTCCTCTGCACTTTTCTCCTCTTCTACCTTCTTCAGCTTATCTTCTTCTTCTTCTTCTGCAAATTTAATCCGCTTTGTGGTGACATCAGAAGTGGGCAGCTCAGCTGGAGAAAGGAGTAGGGAATTATTTGATGAAGCAGTGAATATAAACGTCATCTCTGACTGAGGCTAGCAGTTCAAGGCTACATTAGCCGATACTCGCATAACACACCTGAATCTCAGGCCGAACTGTCAGTGGCTCAGTTGCATTGTGGGTTATATAGGCAGGTGGGAGGCTACTCTTTTAAGGAATAGCTCAAAAAGAAGAATGTGGATGTTATACCTGCATGTTTGAGGCAGGACCAGTACTGCTTATGAGCTGATCGGGCACAGTGAAGGGACTCAAGTGCACTGGAAAGACAAAAATGACCTTATTTTTACACAGACACACATACACAGACACAGACACACACATACACAGACACAGACACAGACCTTTCACAGGGACCATCGAGATTTGCCGGTCGAGGCGCAGGATCTCCAAGCAAAGTTTGAACTGTTTGACACACAGACTGGGGGAGGGAAGTCAAGTTGTATCCTCCCTGGAAAACATGCACACAATAAAACATTTTAAAACCAAATGTTCCTCCAACATGACGGTAGCTATATGTAAATTTACATGTATGTTTGTGTATCTGCGGCCTGACCTCCAGCACAGCACACAGTTTCCCTCCTGCGAGGTTCATCAGGAGGTGAGTGAGGTGGGCAAAGATGTCCGGGCTGGCACACATTTCACCCTGAAAATAAAGACCCACTGCAGTCAGTTTACCATATACTGTGCCAATGATGGCAAACAGACTGGACACAGAGCTTTACAGTAATAACTGTAAAATCTAATACAATACAACAAAACTGTTTTGCCATAAACTCTTACTTTTATGATGCCTATAATGTTCAAGATTTTGTGACATTGTCACGGACGTGTTAATGCAATTGTATGTTTTAGTTTAACGAGGGCATAGTTAGTGATGATGTTGTACTGGACTGCATTATATTCAGAGGTGTTTCTAATGTTCTGATCCCTCAAGTATGTAAATAGGACATTTTAAATAAAAACAACTCTCAACATAACGTAGTCCAGTACAATAATACAATAATAAACACATAATTAAATGTACATATTTCTGCCAATGTCTCCAAAAACGGAACATAAGTAGAATTTATGGCAGAGCTGTTGTATTGAATTGCAATACATTGTACAGGTGTACCTAATAAAGCGGCCACTGAGTGTAAGGTCAGCATACACAGAAATCTGCAGAAATACTGCAATGGCATTTTAAGCTATGTATATTCAGTACCTCTGGGTCACCGATGGCTGAGTCAAAGCCTGCACACACCAGGACCAAGTCTGGGCTAAACTGTGATGAAGAATCACAAAATGAATCATATATTGACATAAATAATCTCCAACACATCAGTATCTGCAAAACGTGAATTCTCCAAAACGGCTTACCTCGTATGCGACTGGCAGAAGGATGTGACAGAAGACTGAAAGATAGTCACTGTTCTTCATTCCGACCTGAAATATCACATACACACACACACAAATATATCATATATGGGACCTTGTTTATAAAAAAAAATTCATAGACACACAAACGTGTGCACACAACCATCAAAGCTAATCTGAGATCAGATTTAAGGTTTCACATTATGAATGCAAAAATACAGCAAAATGTTCTGGTTTCAGCTTTAAAAAAGATAATCAGTAATTTGTTCCTAACTGCATATTTGACTTGGTGGTCAGACTAAGAAAGCACATTGGGCTCTGTTACCTTATGATATGAATTTATCATAATTTGAAAATGTAATACATTTAATTATTCTTTGATTAACCGATTAAGGTTATGAATAGTGAACATGAGTTGCAGCCTTAATTGTTATTTATTAAAAAAATATCTTTTTATACCAATGTCTTCTTCAATTTTTTCAAAAGACAATTTATATTACTGCTAAAGCAGAAACTCCATAAAGTTTTTACTCTTATTAAACTATTATTTATTTTTTTCAGTCAACACAAAAGTGAGGCAAAGATAAAGCAAGCAGCATTTTTAAAAGAAGGCCTAACACATTCAAAAAAGATTTACAATAACTTCAAGTATTTGTTTGGTTACTTACTTTGTTCCATGGGACATTTATATTGAATCCTGCCCCTTTCTCTTTGCCAACACTGTCGTAGTCTGATTCTCTAAGTTGAGGCCAGAATTTCTGATGCTCGTAGCGGTGCCATGAGAAGTAGAGCACGCTGGGAATAAAAATGTAGTTTGCAGAATGTATAATGCCAGAAGACAACATCCACGTCAACAATTCAGGATCCTTCAGATAGGAAAGACTCACCTTGGATCATCTTCAAAACAGTACTGCACCCCTTGACCATGATGTACATCCCAGTCAACTATCAACACCCTGAATATATAATATAAAAAATATATACTAAGAAGTAAATAAATATATTGTGGCAGAACTAATATTGTAGGTCTTGCATGAATAATAAAACATATATATATCTAAAGTTACCTTTTAACCCCATATTGTTGCTTGGCATATCGAGCTGCTATGGCCACATTGTTGAACACACAGAATCCATTGGCAGCACTGCGCATACTGTGGTGTCCTGGTGGTCTGTCAACGATGACAGAGAAGTGGTATACATGTCAAGATTTATGCAGTAATTGATAAATAATTGAGCCTATACAGAGAACAAACGGAGGCTTAGTATTTAATTTATAATTATATAAAAAGTTTTTTAAGTAGCCGATTTCAGAATTTGAGAAGCTGTAAACAATATTTGGTATTTTGTAGGAGTTGCCTAAATGCTATTCTAGTTCCACACATCCCAAATGTATCTCTAAAAGTTTATTTATATCAAAATTCTCAAATGGTTGGGATATTTCTAGTTTGTATAGAATACTTAAACTGGTTATCGTTCAAGCTTCATCTCCGCTATTCAACGCTCTCTACTATTATTATTACATTATTTTGTATTATGTGCGTAGAACCTTCTACTGCTAGGTTTCTATTGTATTTGATAGAACTTGAGACACATTGTCCATCTATTCATCTTTAAAAAACGATTTTATTAATTGTATGAGGAGTGATTCGCTCAGGTTTTTTTAATGTATAAAAATGTTTTCATCTATTGTGAGCTTGATGCTTGACGAAAGTCTATGAAAAAACCTTTGCTTTCTTGATTAACTTAGTGCTGACCGTGTGCAGGAGTTTCCTAGCTTTACATGACAAATAGGCCTGCTAGAATATCAGAGTTATGACCAAATAATTACATGCCTATCAACTTATCAATAAATGGACTAAAGCTTCCAGCACTGGTACCACAGCACCAACACAATCAACAATGAAAAAAGAGAGACTCAGACACACTCACTTTAGCATCTGGGTACAAATCCGGACTGCTCTATCTAACTGGTTAATGGCCTCACCTGACCAGAGCCATGCCGTTCCTCACCTTCCCCATCATAACACTGTCCACAAGTTGCAGTGCGGCGCCTGCAGCCAGCTTGGCACAGTGATAGATGTTCTAGGACAGGAAATGAAAAAGAGAAATGTTTACAGTAGCCAGAAGTGAAGCTGACCTATAGATACAGATAAATGACAACAGCTGCCACTCAGCTAGTAAGAATATTAAGTGTAGGACTAACTGGGTGGAAGTAGACGTCACCATACTGCAGGGTGAACTCTTGCAGGTCCTCCAGAGTCATATACGGGGTCTTCTTCACCGCCTCCAAGTATTCCTCACTGTTAAGAGCAGCAAAGTGTGTGTAGCTGAGTGGCTTTAGGTATTTACTACAGCCCTTACATAGAGGTAGAAAAATGAACTGAACCAGGTGGGGGCTCTTTGTCGACATCAGGACTGACCTGTGAACCAGCAGGATGTCTGCGTCCGTCGCCTCGCGGACTGGTACGGAGACACAACGATCAGCAAGACCGGTCTTCATCAAAGCTTCATGACTCACTGTCAGACGCTCGGGTACCTCAATCTTACATGCAGGGCTGGAGAAATAAACAATTTAAATAATGATCCATACCGTTACATTTTGAGTTTAAGATTTGTATATTATTCTAGGATGTTTTGATCTGTATCTTTGATCATTTGAAACTAATTATTTTTTCTTTTTCCATCATTTGTAGTTTAATCATTTCATTTTTGTGCACAGACATCCAAGAAAACAGATAACAGAGGTGAAAATGAAGTGAAGACATTCTCCCCAAAGAATACAAAAAGTAGTATAAACAAAGGATTGGTGCTGAAAATGCAAACACATTATGGTAGAAGTTGTTTTTTTTTTCCTTTTGTGCTCGTTTGGTCCATGATTTATGTGCATAACCATATGGCACAAACACAAACAGATACATCTCTCCTAAAATATGCGAAATTATGTCAAAGATACTTGTTATAACGTTGTGTTTAACTGCCAAAAGCTGAATATCAGTCACAAAATCAAACTCTTCTGAAAAAAAATAAATAATAATTCGTCCATAAGCTTACACTGCATTAACACATCATACAGCAGTTGAGCTTGACAGCAAAGAGTAAATAAAAAGTCCTGAAACAGAGAGCAAATTAAGTAGCAACTAAACTGTATGAGAAAAACATTGACGACAAAAAAAAAAGACCTTACGAGGAAATTTGCAAACTTAAATGCTATATGCATAGACATAATAGAGAGCTAAATGGGCCAAATGCGTGAACCCCATGGGTGAGCCTCACATAACCGTCCAGGCTAGCTACAACGAACCGCAACTTCAGTTCCTACCATTAGACCAATCACCGATCTGAAGTAACGATTTAATTACTACTTCGTGCGATATAGCTACATTTTAACAAATATTGAACCAGTGATACCATATGGACTAAATAAGATAACTTCAATTAGCTTACTGTTAACTAGATAGGACATACTATGTCCTATCTAGTTAACAGTAAGCTACATAGATATGTAGATAGGATAGCTAACGTTAGCTGAGTTAACGTTGCGTCACGTTAACGTTACTTGTACCAACCATAGATTGTAACGTAACGTTACTAACATAGAGGAATACAAATAAGCGAAAAGTAGGCCTACGTTAACGTTGACTTTACGACGCAGTCGTGGTAACGTTAACTTAATATGAAGGGTAGCTAATTCATTCAGGCTTAACGTTAACGTTATTTGATTACCTCGCTAAAGTACCAAATGTGTCGTTACTACATGTAGCTACTTACTCAACCCAGAGCAATTTGTATTTGGTCATCTCCTCATCATAAATCAATGCTGTTCCCATCTTCATTATTCCTGAGACCAGTCAAACTGCAACACATATGGCAACGTTTCTGCAGTGCAACGACTTCCTCCTGTAGTAGCAAACTGTTTCTAATATAAAATGAAGTAAGTTAGAGAAAAAGACAAAGACGGAAAATCAATGAGTAAGCTGCTGTAATCAAACTTTGACTTTCACCGACAAGTTCGGTGTAACGTATAGTATAATGAATACCGAGCATGGATGCACCGGTAAGATAACTAGGGACGTCCTTTCTTTCTGCATTCCGCATTTACCCTTACCATACTAGTCACATATATCTATGCTAGTCACACTAGTCTTCTATGAGTTTAATGGAGGTTGTCAAACAGTTTAATGGTGCATTAGCGCCACTATCTGGACGGGGTCAGGTACTTGCTTCTGCAGAAGAGACATGTATTCTTTACAAATTGAAATAACTACTATTACTTATTTATTCCTATAAATGGCAAAATGCCAGCTATACATATGTTTTGATTTGGTTTGGATATAAATGGTTGCCACAAATGCAAAAAGGCAATCTTTTTTATAAGCCTATATGTAATATTTTTGCATACACAAATATTTTATTAGAGCAACGCAGCACTCTTATGTAGCCTTCTATAAACACACACATAAATGTTGTACATGCGATAAGAATGTTTATAATACTTAAACCTTGTTTTTACTTTGCTATATAACATTATTTTATTTGAACTGTATTTTTATAGTTAAAATGACAAATACAATTGGAATTGAACTCTATTGGCTTGCTGAAAATAATTAAGAGCTATTGTATTTTATTCCTCTTCTGAACCAACATTTTTACATATTTATAGCTGTACTAGGCCTATATGTTCTCGCAATTAAAAAGACAAATGTGAGTTTACATGATCCTTATTTTAATAGAAAAAACAACAGTGCAAGACAAGTCAATAAACAACTCAGAGTATATTACTAGTACAAAATATAGATACAGATCAGATGACATGAGAACATTTGGTCTGGCAAGACTTTCAACTATCTTTTAGGAAGTGGTGGCATCTTTCCTGTGGGAAATGTGCGGATTGGGAGCAGGGTACGTTGTCTATGAACTCATGAATGTTCGTTTGATAAGGATGTTTATTTTGAAAATATTGACCTCTGACACAGTTTCTTTCAAAGTCTGAAGGCCACTTTGGAATTCAGTCTATTATTGATTGTCTTTTACAATACTGAAAAAACTGCTGAAAAACACATCACATACAATGCTGCTTCATTGTCAACAAACAAAATGACTTGATGTCCTGGTTCCTCAATGTGAAATTCTATCATTTTGAAGCAGTTATCTCAGCAATCATCCCACCAACCTCCCCCACCCTCTCCTCTTCTCCATCCTCTGTCCTATCTGCTGTTTCCTCTTGTGTTCTTGTGGGAAAAGCCGAACTCCTTTCCTCTTCCTCACCTTCATCCTTCTTTCCCTCCCTTTCCTCTCCTCCTCCTCCTTTCCTGCTTATCCCACACAACATGGGAAGAACTCCTCTGCATCTCTTCCTGAATGACGGGTCGCATGCAGCGTACAGGAGAGGATTAAGACAGGAGTTAAGATAAGCTAAACAAGTGACATATGGCTGAGCTGCCAGTAAAATCTGATCTACAGAGCAAGAGTATGGGACAAAGCCAAACTCCAGCAGCATTGAAACCGTCTTATTAACATGCAGAGGCAGCCAGCACAGGAAGAAAGCCATCACTAAAGTCACAATGACCCTGAGGAGTCTTCGCTGGCGCCTGCGGTCAGGACGAGGGCCCCGTCCAAAATGTCGGCTGAGGAGCTGGGCCAGTGAGCAGTAGCAGACCAGCAAGATGACAAGAGGAAGCAGGAAGCCAATTAGAGTTGATTTAAGACTCAAGGTGGCCGTCCACCACATCTCTGCCCTCTCCCGATCTGTCTCTTCCAGCTCTGCTCCAATCAGCATGGAGTAATCCATCTGGCAGGAGAGGAAGACTGATCCAGAGTCAGTAGAAGGATGAATTGGCTCCAGCTGCAAATCATAATCAGATTCAGGGTCTACCTCTACCTCCCTGACAGAGCGCAGCAGCAGACCAGGAAGTGCCAGCACCCCCGCCAGCACCCACACCCCTCCAAGTATCCTCAAAGCCCTGCTGGGGCAGTTCTGTGATGCATGGTGGCTGGAGTGCCGGCGTCCAGTCAGAACCCAGTACCGCTCCATGCTGAGCATGCTCAGGCTGAACACACTGGCATACATGTTGAGCGCAGTGAGGAAGCTGCTGATTTGGCAGAGGGGTTGCCCAAAAGGCCAGTGGTAGCCCATCGCTGTGTAGACCGCCCACAGAGGAAGAGTCACAAGGAAACAGAGGTCAGCTAACGCTAAGCTGGCTATCAGAGAGTCTGTCAGTGAGCGGGAGGGACGAGGGATGGAGGGAGGATGGGAGGAGGAGGAGGAGTGAGAGGAGGGTCTTTGTCCTGAGGAAGATCCACAGTTCTCCTTGTTCTTCTGAAGAAATGACCCATGGTGCAATCTACCAGCACTGTTAATACTCTGCTGACTGGTTCTGAAAATGCCAGTGCAACAGAGCTTTCCAGTTCCCTTCCCATCGGCTCGGTCCAGGTAGGCCCACAGCACCAGACTGTTGCCGAGACAACCAACCAGGAAGGCCAGCAGGTAGATGGATGGGATGATGGAGAAGGAGGGAGACCAGTCACTGTAGTTGCAGTGGAAGAGGGTAGGGGTAGAAGGAGAGGGGGAGGTGAGGAAGTCTGACATCTGTGCCACCGTCTTTTTGGTTTCTATATCAAATAGTTTGCCATGAAAATCTTTGGAGGTCCCACTATTTTCTTGGCAAGCTGAAGTTTGGTCAAAATAATGTCTAGAAGCACAAAGTTCAAACTCCTGGACTGGAACAATTGTTTTAGATATAAGCTTCAGGGACCAGATTCCAGTAGTAGACTAGTCCCCTGTTCACTCTTACTTCTTCCTCAGTTCGTTGACTTGGATTGTCTGAAATTTCAATGAAACACTATGAGATTCTAAAACTTTTGCAACAGGCACAAATACTGTAAATCCTGTATGTGCACAGCTTGTAACAACAAGGCAACATTTAGCTACACCAAAGATTCTGCTACACACGTTACTTTAGGAATGTAGTTTAGGAATTTTTGACTAATCTGCCCAAGAATGCTGTTAAGCAGACTTTTTTTACATGCAAACAACAACCACATGATAACATTGTATGTAAATTGTGCTTTCTTGTCCATCATCATACGATAATAAATAATATCACATAAAGGATTTAGTTAAAATCTAAGACTTAAGCTGGCTTTAATGCCATTTTAGGCCTCTCTGACATTCATTCCTACAAGAATCAAAAGGAAAGGTTCTTGATCAAAAACGCAGAAATAGACACTTCACACTGCACTAATAAAGTAGCTCCCAATAAATATAATGAAGCAATTGACCCTTTTAAGCATTGACAGATTAGTTAATAATGCAGCATGTGAATCTTGTGTCTGTTACTGCTTTATTAACAAGGTTAACTATGTTGAAATTATTTTTTTTAATTTTATTTTTACTGATAGTATGATGTTGTTGTGATGGGATGGTGGAGGGGGGTTCGTGGTTTGCGATGTGTTTTATATTTCCCTTAATTGATGAAAATAAATAAACATAATTTTGAAAAAAGAAAAAGAAAATATTATGCTGAAATTGTTTAAATTCATTCTGTAAATTTTGATTGCAGCCTTTATCAAACTGCATGTTTTGCATGTCAACGTTGCACCCAAGCAATCCTAAATGAGGGGCTAGGTCTTGAGGACTTTTGGGGACAGGGCTTTCTCTGCCAATGCTCCCACACTCTGGAACAGTCTACCACTCCACATCCGCTCTGCCCCATCCCGGCCCATGTTCAAAAAGCACCTCAAAACATTTCTTTTCACAAAGTCCTTTGACCCCTAACCCCCCTCCCCCCTATTTGTTAAGCGACCTTGGGTACCTTGAAAGGTACTATATAAATCCAAGTTATTATTATTATTATTATTGAGAGTAATTATAATGAAGCTCACTTACCTCAGGCTACTTCATCAGCTTGGACGATGAAATCCTTTCTAAGATGCTGCGATGATCATTGTGGAGCAAAATTCAGCCACTGTCCTCTCATCCTGTCTTCTCTCTGTGACTTCTCCTCCTGTTTCTCTCTCAATCTATACTGAGCCAGCAAGTGTGCCTTCCTCTCAAGCCTGAATATATAGCTATGTGCCACACACACACACACACACACACACACACACACACACACACACACACACACACACACACACACACTCCTTTCTCTTGTTCTAAGACCAGACCACCCCAGCAGAGTGTTACGAGACCTGCAAACACCCCCCCACAGCACAAACCCACACACCTCCCAAGAGACACAATATAACCACCCCCCCCACACACACACACACACTGCAAACACACACACACTGCAAACACACACAAACCCGAGACACACAAACAGATCCCACAATCCTCTAGGCTGCTCATATTCTCTATGCACATACAGTACACAAATGTGTGCAAACACTAACACATTCTTTTGTGTCTCACATGTTCACGCTCAGTGTGTATACACAGTCATCAAATGTAACAGCTCACACAGAGCACAAACAAATAACAGCCCTCACTTTCATAATCTGAACGCAATATCAGAATAGAATAGTGAATGTATGTGAGACAGCCTTCATGAATATATTTAAATGGGCATTTAACCCATTATTCTGTATATGGTGTAAAAAAAAGAAAAATACTGACAGTTTTCAGATGAAAGTAGATCCTCACCCACAGCTGTCCTATCTCTTGTCATAAGGAGAGTGCCAATTCACAGTAAAGAAAAGTATTAAATGACAGTCAGTGGGGTGAAGTACTGTACGTAAATACAATTTTGAGGCACTTATACTTTACTCAAGTATTTCCAATTTATGCTACTTCTTAACTACAAGGGAAATACTGTACTTTTTACTTCACTGCATTTATTTGACAGATGTCTGTTACTTTGTTATTACCTCCTACATAAAATGTGTCTTTGTGTTAAAGTGGGCAAACTTACTAAAACTATGACCAGTAACTGTCTTTCTGATTAAACAACAGCATATATTTTTGTAATATGTAAATTGTTATAACACATACTTTTTCTCATGATTAAAAGTTCAGTGACAGCTGGACAAACTGTCATCCTAAAGTAACTACTAGGAATGAAATGGTCAGTTTAGGTGTAAGATGTTAGCTGTGTTGTTAAAAGCTAACATTTAAGTTTGCCTTACAGTCTCTCTGTTTAAAAAAAGTCTGAAATAAAAATACAAAAGTGTTTTGCGTTGATCTTGTTTCTGTCCATATGCAGATTTGACATAACATTATCTCATAAAAGCTTTGAACTAGAAATTCAAGTCTTTGAATTTCAATAGAAATGTGAACTTTTACAAGATTACATTCATGAAATAATATAATTTTGATAGCAATAGACGAGATTCCAAGCAGAGACATTGCAGTTCATAGTTGGTGTCTTATCCCCTGAGTTATGTTACTACATTTAACAAAAAAAAAGTACTACTATACAAAACCTGATCTCAGTTTTTATAAAATGACCTCTGTAAGGTGGACGTAGTCCACAACCCCCTCAACTTCACCTTCAGAGATGATAATAAAAAGGAGTTTAAGTGGCATTTTGGCTTTTATATGTTATTTTTAAGTGCTGTTGTCGATGGACGGATGGATGGATGGATGGATGGACTGATGGACGGATGGACGGATGGATGGATGGATACAGTAGGTCAGCATGGGGTTACAGTGTAAACAGTCAAGATGTTCCAATAGTAAACAGGAAGTGTTTGTTACCACAGGGGCAGAGGTCATGCTGCCATCAACCTGTTGTTATGGAAACAGATGTTTCTAAAAACATTCCTTAGTCTTTTCTCTCACAGAAAATGGTAGTGAACAAACACACAGACAGACAGACACACACACACACTCACACACACACACACACACACACACACACACACACACACACACACACACACACACACACACACACACACACACACACACACACACACACACACACACTAAAGGAAAGAAAGGCAGGAGCAAATACAAAGAAGAAAACTGTAGGCTGAGGATCACAGTGGGAAACAACAGGGGAAGAAAGCGCTGCAGTGTGACAAAAAACCACATCAAGATTGACAATCTTCAGAGTGGACTGAATTACAGTAACTGTATTGACAGTGGTTTCTAAATCCACGCATCACATCATCCCCCCAATTCCTGGGAGAACAAAGGCGTTTGAGCGGTGAGATCAATCCACATCTCAAAAATGTTGTGTTTAAGAGCAGCCTTCAGAATTCTGGTGCAGCTACCACACTCTACTAGCCTAGATGCCAGCCAAACTTAGCCCCGCCCACAACATTCGAGGTAGAATCTGAGTATGACCATGTGATGTCAGGCTAACACTCTACAGGCTTTCAAATTCAAACTGAAATCTGAAAACTTATACACTTGATCAACAGGCAGTGTTTGATAAAACTGTTTGCATAAAAACTTCGTACTGACATTCTGATTACTGGGGATCCCCTGATTTGTCCTCCAGCAACACCATGAATTTCTTTTGGATGTTGAGAGAAATGTCTCAACAGCTATTGAATGGATTGTCATGAAATTTAGTACAGACATTTATGCCCATTGTAGCATTCAGCTAAAAGCGCCACTGTGCAGTGCTTAAGTAGTATGTAGATGCTAACACGTCTATAGACTCTTAATACCTAGGGCTCCTGGAGGACAAGGTTGACAGTAGATTGTCCTGGTGAAACAAAGTCAATTAAATTGCACTTGAAGAGAGGCTTCATTACAATATTCAAGGTTCGATGGTTCATGATGCTTAAAAATACATGCCTGTATTATCCTGTATTAGCTTGATGATGATATATCCAGCAGCATTGCTTAATTTGATTGTCAGCTACCAGACAGTTTATTTCTGTTCTGGATATGTTTGGCTAATCTTTTTCTAGGCCTATAAAGAGCTTATGACACAGATGGGAAACTGTAACCTCTGAGTTCATTAGTGTAATGAGGCTTGAATGAAAGGTCTCAAATATTAAACATATTGAATTGTATTGAACTGTAATGGTCTTAATATTATTTTTTTCAAAGCTGACATTTTGTCTCGTCACTGCAGGGAATTCACAGGTTTTTATTTAATAATGGTTTACAGGAACACTTAGTGCAAATAGAACAGAGTCATCATTAATGTTATTAGTTATTGGTAAAATGTCTGCTGTGAAAAAAGGCCTATTGGCTGTGTGGGTGTGTTTGGACTCTTCTTGACTGACATTCCCTCACTCTCCTGGTTTTCAGGATAATAATTCACTTCAATTCCAAGATTCCTGTATAATTTCAACCTGAAAGAGGACCAGTCAGACAGAATCACTCAGAACTCCTATGTGGTTGCGCAGGAGGACCTTTAGGATCTCTAAACTGTAATGGCCAGAGATGGATTTTCAAACATGGCAATAGTTTGGCTGCTTGTAAAGTGAAAAAGATAAGAATTTGCATAATATGCCTGGGATGGTATGAAGCACAGAGGAGGCACATAAAAGTCCACACAGCAGGACGACGTTTCGAAAGGATTAAATGCTCTGTGGACACTGCATGATTCATCATGATTGTCTACAGAAGGGATCGAATGCTCATCTGTCTTCTTGTAATTGTGATGGCAGGAGCAGAGGTGAAGGAGCACCTCTCACCTGAGTGTAAACAGTTCCTGTACATGGGCACCTTGCCTCGAGGTCTTGAGGAGCAGCATTTTAAAACGATTTGCCAGATCTATGTGGGCAGGCCAAGATTTGTCACCCTGTACGACACCTTCAACCACATCCCTGTGTATTCTGCGTACACCTTCAAGCGCTCGGACGGCTACAAGAAGGTTGATGTGCCTTGGATGTATGAGCCACAGGTAGGGGCGAAGTATTGGATTTGCTGTCTTTCCCTCCTTTAAGAAAAGCATACTTTCCAATGTTAAAGATAGGACATTTTGGAAAGATCCTTTGGCAATCAGTCTTATCTCATAATCTACTTACTTAACACATTTGTAGTTTTTAATAATGACAATGTTTATCCTGACAGCTCTCCACAGTGTCAGAATCACGTGAGATGCAGCCGTTCCCTTCAGAAAACGTCCACAGTAGTTTTGAGGATGCTCAGGCCGTGCTCGACGACTACTCTAACACTGTAATCTATGAACGTGGTCAGCTGAATCCAGACGAGCACCAGGCCCACCCTGATGACAAAGCATCCACCTACACCCTGACAAACGTGGTCCCTCAGGTCCGAGAGTTCAACATTGGTCCCTGGAAAACCCACGAGCACATCATTCGCAGGCGGCTCAACAACTACTGTCGTGGCACCGCCTATGTAGTCACCGGGGTCACTACCTCGGGGCACACAATCCGCCGCCACAACATCAATCGCCTGGGCATCCCCACCTACCTCTGGTCGGCCTACTGCTGCATTGATTTTGACCACAATGCACCGTACTCAGAGCGCTCTAAGTTTCCTGCGTTTGCAGCTCATGGGCTCAACGACAGGGAGGATAACAAGGTTCAAGAGATGACGGTGCCGCAGCTGGAGGACTTCCTGAAGAGGGTAACTTATGTTGGCAGCTCTTTCCAGATCTTCTATGACAACTGTGTTCCTCCTAATAGTGCCCTGCATCTGCCTTAAGAAAATGGAGATGGGTCCTTCATATTTAGTATATATATTGATATCCACATCAGTGTCAATAATATTCGACATTTAGAAGCTGATTAGGAGCAACTCATTTCATTAAATATTTAATTCATTTATTCTAAATTTTACAGTTTTTTGGGCTAAATCAAACTTGTTGCCCACATCTCAACTTTAATTCCATTATCCAACTTACAGTGTTCCATATAATTGCTCTGTGGCCGCTTGTTTGCTGATTAAAATTGTTGTCATACCGCTATTACCCTGCTTTTCGTTATAATTGGACAGATCTTTACTTATTTACCCAGTATTTAACGTTTACAGTAAAATGAAATAATCTCAGTTAAAAGGTCCACTTACTAGCTTTCCTGAGCTCCATTCACGTTAGAGGATGCAGTTGAAAGCTCTTAAAAACTATTAAGTGGACCTTTGAGCTTAGATTTTGTTACATATACTGTGCCCGAAGGTCAAGATTGATTCTCAATGTTAAACATCGGAGTAAAAATCCCCTTTGTAACCTAAATACATCTTAAAACTTCCATTATTAATTATTATTTTAATTATGTTGTATTTGGTGCATAAAGAAGTTTTTGTCGGGCATAAACTCACCATGAAAACCCTACATAGTTGTACAACTCATTCACTTTATCTCATGGTAACTTATCTTAATGACTGGGAACTACACCTGCCTCTGAAGGCCTTTTGTTCAGCACAGTTCAACTAAATTTTGCATACAGCCTCTTAACTGTAGCGCTACTTTTCACTTCTCTTATGGACAGGCAAATTCAGGACAAACTGGGCCAATATCCAGATTTTATCATCCTCTAAAAGAATATTAACATATACAACTCTAGTTTTACTTGTCAATGAAAATTGGGATTTTTTTGTTTCCCTGTTAATCAGAATAGAAAACAGTAGTAAGTTGGGTTCAGCCTTTTTAAGTGGTCCCATGTCTTCTGAAAGTTTATTTGGATTTCAAATGGTGCCACAAAATGTGAACTACAAAAGCTAAGTAAGTTTAAATAAAGTTGGATGTAAAAACATAAATGGTAATCTTTTGGTATTTTTGTGACTTTATTCATTATTATTATTATTATTATTATCATTATTTGTCAGGATCTGGTAAGATTTCTTTGGTACAGCAGCTCATAGATGCTACAAACAACATCAAAACAGTGAAATGACCCAACACTAAGAGGGCAGATATTGCCCCAGGGAGAATTGTACAATTAGTAACCGCATTTAGTTTGAGTGGGTAGCTGTATCCTGCCAGCTGGCATATGCCACAGTGCCAGATGGTCAGCTCCACTGTTTTGACCAGCAGCAAACTGTTAAGAGCCCAAAATACATTTCACATCGTTAAAAGGTGCTCTAAGCGATGTCACGCGTTTTTTTAGGCTACAAAATTTGTTGTCACATACAGCAAACATCTCCTCACTCTCTGCTAGCTGCCTGTCCCCTTAACACACTGTAAAGAAAACATGGTCTCTGAACAGCTCAGTCTCCACAAACACCAACAAAAACAAACTGTGCCAACCTGCACCACAAAACAAACAGTCTTGCAATGTTCCAGCCAATAAACGACAAGAAGGATTTGGGGGTGGGGGGTTAGTGCGCAGAAGCACGGAAGGGAAGGAGAGGGGACGGGATGAGGAGGAGGGAGGGGCGAGCTAGCCTCATTTTGTTTGAAAATACTTTGAACGTCAACAAGAAGTGCCGTCACCCGACATCTCTTAGAGCACCTTTAATTAGAAGCACACTTAACTCTGAGGGCCAGTAGAGGGAGACATTGTTTATGTAATCTTTGCGTAGCTAAACACCTTTCTGTGGAAAACGCATTACAAACAATGGTATTAGGGCTGTCCTCGATAAAAAAAGTTCTCAGTCGACTAACGCACTAGGATTATGCAGACTAATCGATTAGTTGATTTTATCGACCTATGTAAAACGGAGTTTCTCCTCTTTAAATCTTATACTTACCAGATGTGTGCTCATACGTAAGGTTCTTGGAATTAAAAAAAAAAGCATTAAAAATGATTAATTGACTAAAGACATTTGAGTGGACTCAACTAAGAGAAGACAGCCCTAAATTGTATTGTTCTGAATAACAAAAGGTGGAAAAAGGTTTCTTCAGTGCACTGAACAATATCTAAAAACTCTGATTATGCTAAGAAATGAATAGCATATTGACAATTACATACACATGTCAAGACAATCAAAGAAAGACTGCACACTATTAACTCAACATTTTTTATTTCTCTCTTCAAGAGTTTTCAATTTACACATTTAGCTTAAAGTTAAAAAACAAAAACTCATTTCTGTACAAAGAGGGCTTGCTGAGCACCCTGTGCAGCAGGGATTACTGTATGAGACAGCAGCCTGAAAGCAGAAAAGTCTACTTAAAATCATTGTCAAAATATGCTGAATCATAGCAGCACAGAAACACTTAAAAAAAAGTTGAACAATGATAAATTGTTGCTCTTTGTACTTCAAAGAAATAACCTTTTGGCTTCACACCGAACCCAATCGCTCTCGCTGTCGCACGCGGCATAACACACTTAAAAACACTCACAACAGTTAGTAGCCACAGTAGACAGGTGCTTTGCAGCCTGCAGCAGCAGCAGCAGTCCAGTTTGCGCCGGTGTGTTTTGGTCTCAGTTGAACCAGGTGGTGTTGAGCTGTGTCTGTTTCTTGATGCTTGTGTCCAACTTGAGGACCTCTCTGATTGCCATGGTGGCGTAGGTTGAGGGAGGCAAGGAGAACTCCATCCGCAGAGCTCGATACTTCCCCTCTGTCGGAGGAAGGAGAAAATTACTGTGTTAGTGTGTAAAACGATGGCTGTCAAAAATCCGCATTCAGGCATCTCAACTCTATGCCACTTATACACCCCTAATTGGCTACTTCAAGCTTCTGCTACATTCATCAACACGGGGAAAATCGACAGACGAGTTACAGCCCAGCTACTATGTCTGAGTAACGCGAGTTGTAGTTCCAACGAGACAACCTGTAGGGCTAAAAGTTACATAGTGTTGCTTTAACACACACACACACACACACACACACACACACACACACACACACACACACACACACACACACACACACACACACACACACACACACACACACACACACACACACACACTTTACCTTTGTTGAAGACAGGAGCAGGTTTGTTCTCCAGTTTCTCAAAATCACTATGCACCAGGGAGATCCGGGGGTCATCGTACTTAATCACCTCCCTGCGTAAAACAGACAGAAAGACCACAACACCCCCGGTTAGAGAAATCACAGTATTACAGAATAATTCAGGTAAAGCATTCAAATAACTGCATAATAAGTAACTGAATTTGCTGCTAACCAGCTGACGTCACTGGGTCTGATAATGATGCGTCTGTACGCTCCAGCCAGAGAGTAGTCCTTCACTTTGTGTCTCATGTTGTCGATGTCCAACCCGTCTGCAGAGAGCAGCTCTCTGTAACCTTTACCCACTGACAGAAAGACACGAGCATTACAGTCAATTACAAGCTCAGGGCTAAACTTTCCTTTCATTTCCTTTTCTGTGGGCTTATCTTAATTCCATTTATTTGCCAATTAATTTAGATTTTGCTAAAACACATCTTTATTTTCTCTTTCAGTTAGCTTTTTAGCAGCTGTTCTGTTATTAAAAAGGTTGTCAATTTAAGCTGATGTAGTTTAAAAAGCCCAATGGTGTGTGTCTGTGTTAACGGGTATTTCTGTCACATACGTTAGTGTTAGAACCGCCCAATGTTATTTTTCCACATCTTTTTATTTAACATGCAAATGAATGAACTCTAAAAATCACACAGAGCCACTTCTTACCATGATGAGAGGGGTAGATGACATCAAACCCAGGAAGTGGCATTACGATGTCATGGATGGAGCGACTCTCGGCCTCCTCTGCAGACAGCACGTGTGCTGTGGCTTCATCAACACATCAGAGACAACATCAGTCGGCAGCAGTTTCCCTTTTAACATCATGAGGCTGAATTGTCTTCACGTTTAAAACTGAAATCCCATGATATTAAGTGCATTTTCCATGACTAATATTAGTTTTAGTCTGTTCAAATAATACAAATTATTGGTTGGAAAGGGGCTTTTTCTTACATAGACATCATATAGACAACAAATTGACTATTTGGAAATGTTTTTGATTCGGTCGCTTTTAACTTCTGGTGACACAGGAATTGCTAAATTATCTGCATTCTTTAAAACTTGCTTTAAAACTAGTTGACATAATTTGACATTTTGGGACAAAAGATATTTTGCTTTCTTGCTGAGAGTTAGATGAAAAGGCTGATACCATTACCCCTCATGTCTGTACGTGAAATATGAAGCTGCAGATTAAAACCTGAAGTGTAAAACCTAAATATTTGTGGTTTTTCAGGTGAGGAAGCAAAAAAAAAAAAAAACATATTTCCCAAAACAGCAAACTATTCCTTTGGTATAAAACATTAGCTTGCAGAAGAGAAAGATGAACTTCTTACTTCCTTTGAGCACCAGGTCCCCCTCCACAGCCTTCAGACCGAAGGCCTCGATTCTCCGGCTCACCATGGTGTTCCACACCACGCTCTGGTAGCTGTGGATGTACATCAGACGGTTGTTACGAGGGATCTGAAAAAAAGAACAGACAGACAGTCATCAGAAAAGCTTCTTTGGATGTCAATTAATTGTCAGTGAACATGCAGGTTTAACCAAACAGACAGCTGTTCCAAGTAGCATACAACACATATTTACAGCTGATAATAAGCTGATACAATAGTCGTGCTTTCGGCCAGTTTGGTTATAAGAGCACTATAACTGGCTTATTTTATGTTCTGTATGTCCCACACATATTTCCAGCCTATTATTAGCACCATCAATAAAAAAAAAAAACCAACCAGTCCAAAAGCAGTGACGATGTTCTTCTTGCCATACATAGACAGGCCCCGCAGCAGCTGCCCCTCCACACAGCGCTTGTTGGGCAGCTTTTTCAGGGCTGCCTCTGGATCCTGAGTCTTTGCCCATTCCTCCCTGCAGCGGACCAGGAACTCTTTCTCCGCTGCACAATGCAGTAAAGATGAAGGAAGTGTTGACATACTTTTTAACCACTTAAAATATTGAGAAAAAAAAAAAAGAAGCGCATTACCTCCAGGACGAGGCTTCAGAATCAAATCCACCACCTCTTTCCAGTTATCTTTCAAGATAGCCCTGTCCCAAAACAAAAAGGAGGAAACAACACTTGTAACTTATGCTATGTCATTATCAATTTGTCGGTATCTTCCCCTGTGTCACGACCTTACCGGCCAACTTGTTGTGTGGGCACAGCTGTGGTGCCAAAGCGCTGCATGCCATAGTAGTTGATGAAGCCTGTCTGCCTGAGGGATGTCATGGCCTGAGCGACCTGCTCATCTGTCCCTGAGATGTTCCTGGTATACAAACAAATCAACAAATAAAAACGATAATGAGAAGTACAGTCATGTAGTGGTGAAGGTAACACAGTATGCCTGAGCTATTTGAATAGAGGATAGTGTTTTCCAAAAATGGAGGCTAGAAGGACACAATGTAAAGAAACACAACATCAAAGGAAATCAATGGGAGAACGTCTTTAGGCCTGAGACTTTATGCTAGTTGTTAACACATTAGGTATAAACATGACAGGGAATTAACTGAAGAACAGGAATCAAATGGAGGTATCGGTTTATTTATTTATTGATTGATTGGTGAGTCGTAGTATTGTAGACGTGGAGATTGTTGGACCTTCCATGATTATATCAGATGATTTTTTTATGATTAGACTAAATCCAAACAGGATCCTACAATTATTCAGCTAATATGCTGTCAGAATAAATTATTTTATAATTAAACAATAGGTGAGAAGCCTGTCCATGGTGACCTGTATTATTTATTTGGATGGAAAGCTGCAATATTTTTTATGGCCTTAATCTGAGTAGTTGACTTCTTGGAAATGCTTTGTTGTGGCTGCTTTTAACTTCTGGTGACAGGAGAATTGCTAAATATTCTAGGTTTGGGCTGTCTGGGTAGCTCACCTGGAAGAATACGTGCCCAATATATAGAGGTTTACTCCTTGACACAGCGGCTGCGGGTTCGACTCCGACCTGTGGCCCTTTGCTGCATGTCATTCCCCCCCCTCTCTCCCTCTTTTCATGCCTTCATCTGTCCTATGGAAATAAAGGCCTAAAATGGCCAAAAAAAAAATAATCTAAAAGAAATATTCTAGGTTTGGAGATAACATTGTCAGTTTAATACTTAAAGTTTTTTTATGAATTCTACGATGTTTTTAATTGCTTGTTTTTTGTAGTCCGTACAAAGTCATAATAAGATAAGATAAGCCTTTATTGTCTCCTAGAGAGAAAGAGAAATTCATCTTGGGCATTAGAGAGAAACGAAATGGCAACACATCACGCATAAACACACAATAAACATACAGTTGACCTACATAATCATACATTATCTTATCCAATGCTTCAATTAACATCTAATAAACCTCACACAATACCCCCCAACCTTTCCTCACAATCACAGAAGAACAGAAGAGAACCCACAACACATCCTCCACCTCATATTGCACTTGATTTGATAATGATTGCACATTTCCCGTTAAGTCATGCGGTGGTCAATAACTTCTGTATTGCACAATGGCCAATTACATAATACCACAAGATAAGGCGTGCCGACTGTCCATGGTGACCTGCGTTATTTTTCGGAGACAGATGAAGACCACACAATCGTAAAAATCCGATATCAGCCATCATGGCCAAATTTGGGTTGCTATTGGTCTTTATATCATCTTTATATACAGGTTACACAGTAATCAAAACAAGGCACAGGAAAGGGGTATAATGTACAACAGTTAAGTAAAACATAAACATAAATAACATCTGCTGACCTGATGACCACAGTGAAGTGGTTTCCCTGCAGCTCGCCCAGTTTAAGAGGGTGGTTTTTGTAGCAAAAGTTTCCCAGTTTGAGGTTAATGAGGCACTTGTTGAGGTGAGCCAACCTCTCTGCTGTGATCCTGAGAGGACAGGGACAAGGTTTCTTTAAGTACTGATCCTGTACAACAAGCTGATCCACCAGAGATCATCTGCCTAGTAACAGCAGAAACACCTCCAGCAAGTGACAAGATGGAACATGTACCACCTATTTAAAAATCATCCGCAGACAATTTGCAAACAAATGCACAGTAATTCATGTTGTGATTTGCTAAATGCATTACACACTCACTTGAGCACCGCAATCTCCTGCACAGTGATGGCTCTCTTGTCCTTGGTTCCCATGTAGGAGAACATGTTGGGTCTAAGCCTAGAAAGACACAAATTATTGTAATGATGGTGCTTGGCTACAATCATATTTCATTGGGCAAATAGACTGTCAATCTTATTATTAAATAATGATCATTTTCAAAGTACTACAGTCAGACCTGAGGAACTTTGATAGCACATTGATAGCGTCCATGGTGTCCTTGTTCTCCTTGTACAGTACAAAGTGGCAGAAACTGCCCCGGTTTTTGGGCCAGAAGTGTTTCCTTGGGGCTTTTATGGACACAGAAAAGAAGTTGTACTTAAATACAGTAAGAATTGTTGAGCTAAATAATTCAAATATTCAAAAACACAAATAGCTTTAAAGAATCCAGTTCAAGGTTAACAGATTACCTGTAAAGACAACTACTTTGTGATTGCAAAATAAATAAATACATAAAAGGGGAATAAGTTTAAATTCTAATTACAAAAACAAAAAGCATTTCAACCAAATCTAGTAACCAAAACCTGACTCCACGTGGGTTTTAACCACTTCCTCTGTGCTGTGGGGAGAACAGGTTCTTACCTGCAGTTGCTTTGACCTCTATCCACCAGAGAAGAGCAAAAGGAGGATAGAATAATGTTACTAAGAAAAAGCTGTATAAGGACTGTGGGGAAAGTTGTCAGGGGTGAGATCTCATGCATGGGCCTGAGAGTGGAGCATGGCATTTAAATGGTTTATGCAACAAGGGTGCAGGGTTTTTCAAGGCATCACAAAACTGAATCTCTGCTATCCTTATGATCTTTTAAAACGTTAATTCTGACCAAGCGAAATCTAGAAATCAGCATTCCACTGAATAATAAAGTCAGCTAAAACCAAAAATCAGCTTGTTTAAAAACCAACATGAGTACAGATCAGGATCATGCACAAGTGCATGCAACATATTTTACTGTAGTGGAGACCACATGCACTGCAGCAGATGAGCTGAAGGCAGACATGCAATAAATCCTTTTTCTGGTCATTGAATTCATTTACTAGTCAAGAGCTCTGTCCAGACAGTTTAAGGCTGACATGTGACATCTGGTTCCGTCTTCTCTCCACATACCAGCTAGAGCTTTCTTCCCAGCAGCATGGTAGGCCACTATGAACTTGCGTCCTTCCTTCTCTTCTGTCTTTGTCTCCAGACCAGCAAACTGAGTCTTGATGGCTTTGTGGAGCAGCGTCCGCTTCTCTTTAGTATCATCCATCACCTACGGGTGTTAAAAGAGGAGTAGATAAGATAAGAATCTTTATTGTCATTGCACATCGGGTATACAATGAAACTGCATTGCTTCTTCGGCCAGTGCATAATAAATATAAATAAAAACAATAAAAAGGAGAGAAGCAAGCAATATATACACATCATTTACACATCATAGCACATACACACTTTATGACTTTAGAGACCTGGGGCGGCTGTGGCTAAGTGGTAGAGAGGTCGCCTGCTAGGGATGGGCAATATGGCCTAAAATCCATATTGCGATATACATTGCAGCCTCTTGCGATAACGATATATATTGCGATATATAAATTATAATAGAACCATTTCAGACCAGGTTACATAGACCCTAAGGAAAACCAAACTGCTAAATGTATTATTTTATTTTTTTATAGAGAAAGAAACGTAAAATTACAGTTTTGAACAATAAATGTTCTCAAAACTACATACTATAACATAATGTTGCAGATGAATAAAATTCAAGTACACTAGTTGCAGAGACTTTGACAAAGAAAAAGCAAAGTATTGGGTGTCTTCTCTTTAGTGCAAACCATTCTAAAAGGCACTACACTTAGTAAGTTTAAGTCCTTGGTTCTTTAATGCCACCCAAGATGCAGAGAACAGGAAAAACTGGTGTCTGTTTAGTTAAGGAACAGACACTGTACTGGAAATACTTTCAGTATTAGGCAAAGATGCACAGATACTTTAAATAAAAACATATTTCAAACAAAGTTTCTTACCTGCAGCCTAATGTAACGCATTTGAGAGCGCACACACACACACACACACACACACACACACACACACACACACACACACACACACACACACACACACACACACACACACACACACACACACACACACACACACACACACACACACACACACACACACACACACAGATAATAGTTATACATTGCAAGTTGTTAGCAACACCATCCGGCGGCCTGGCGCCGCTGCCTGCTGGTCAAACGGTGCAGCCTCTGCTCAAACCGTACGGCGGGGGCCGTAAACGTCCCGGTACATTTTTGGTCCCACTCCGCCGCTGCACACACACGCACTCACTCACGGCTGTGTGTTCAGCGGGGAAGTACAACTTCTGCAAACACCGGCTGCCCGCGTCCGACAGAGCAGTAACCGAACCCGATCTGTTAGCTTTGTACGCGAACTGATGTGGGTCCAGGTTTGAGGGGAGACAGGCCTTAATGTGGTCCAAGATGAGACTCTCAAAGCATTTCATGACTACTGATGTTGAGGCAAAGGTCTGTAGTCGTTGGGGCACTTTGGGGCAGGAAACTTTGGGACAGGGATGATGGTAGTGGACTTCAGGCACCGGGGAATGGTAGCCTGTGACAGTGAGATGTTGAACAACCTAGTCAGGACTTCCACTAGCTGGTCAGCACAGGCACAAAGTACTTTTCGGAGTACACCATCCGGACCGGCAGCTTTTCTGGTGTTCACAGTCTTCAGCACCTACCTCACCTGGTGTTCCTGGAGTGTGAGTGTGCTGTGACTGGAGGTCTGTGGTGGGCATGCAGCTGTGTGTGGAGCCTCTGTCTTGAAGCGAGAAAATAAAATGTTCAGTTCCTTGGCCAGCGATGCGTCAGCAATGGTAGTGACGGGTGTGGAGCCTTTGTAGTTGGTGATGCTCTGTAGCCCCTGCCACACCAGTTGTGATTGGCGAGGTGATCCTCCACTTTCCTCTTATGAGCTGCCTTAGCAGTTTTGATGCCTCTCCGCAGCTCTGCCCTTGCCACGCTGTACTGTTCTTTGTCACCTGACTTGAAGGCCGAGTTCCGGGTTCTCAGGAGTGTCCGGACATCCGAGGTCCTCCATGGTTTTTGGTTGGGGTATATCCGGACGTGCTTCTCCACGGTAACACTGTCAGTTCAGTTCTTTATGTAGAACAGAACAGTGTCTGTGTGTCAACCAAGCTTGCCTTAAGACTGTGCTCCCTAACTTTGTACAGTACGTACAGTGCTCCACAAGAGGGAAGAACACATTAAGCTTGTTTTACAGTTCTGCGGAGGGTCCACGCAGAGCTTTCGCCTTAGCCTACATAAGTGGCCTGATGTTTATACTTGTGCCCTGGTGTGTGCGTCGAGTCGGCATGTGTGTGCGCGTGTGGGGAGCGTGTGGTAGAGGGAGAAGTGTGAGAGTGACGGTGATTAGCTCCGGAGCGAGTACCGACTCTAGAGTCCTAGTGAGAGAAACAAAGTCTCTCCCCTGTGTTTTCTGACCACGGTGGGAAATCTGTAGGGGTGGGGGAAAAAAATCGATACAGCATAGTATCGCGATATTTTTCGTGGCAATACTGTATCGATACACAGACGCCAAGTATCGATCTTTTATGATATATGTGTTGGTCAGTCTGTCTGCTGACAATCCCCATTTTGCAGCAATACAATTGAAGTGAGATGAACAAACAGAGAAATTTATCTTTTTAGATAAAACAAATGTTGACAAAATTGTCCTTTGGGGACATTATTTGAAACTGGGAAAAATTTGAAGTTGGAAAAAAGGTAATAAATTGCAATATATCGCAGAATATTGCAATATGTTTAAAATCGCAATAATATTGTATCGTGACATAAGTATCGTGATGATATCGTATCGTGAGGCCTCTGGTGATTCCCACCCCTAGAAATCTGTAGCAGGAAAAGTTAACCCTCTCCTTGATTTCATGTTGTTTATGGAGAAGGAGAACCAGGAAATGAGTCGGGGGAAATGCAACGCTACCAAGCCACGGATGAGTGACGTGCGTCGCTGCGATGTGTAGTTACATTTTTCGAGAGGCGCACGTCAGGCTACGGCGTAGGGTCCGGCGTTTATTCCAACCTTAAGCAAGCCTACAGAGAAGTACCCCTCCCACACCTGGGCATGTTGGACCATCTCTCACTGCTCCTGGTCCCTGCATACACCCCCCTCAGGAAGAAATCCAAACCTACCACAAAGAACATTACAATCTGGCCTGAAGGAGCACTCTCTCCTCTTCAAGACTGCTTTGGACATCACGTAAAACTCCCAATGAGTTCTAAGTGATGTCATAAAAAGATATCCAGGATGTGTAAACTCACCTCAATAGAGACATTGTCCTCTTTATTCTTAAAGTGCTGCAGCTCCCCAAGCTGCTTTTTCTGCTCTTCAGTCAGCACGTCAGATTCCTCTGGCTGCGACTGAGCCTCTGGGACTTCCTAAATTAGAAGAAGTACCTTGATGTGACAGTTGCTTTCTATAAAATGGTTTCTTTAATATCTGTTTTGCGTACCAATAGCACAGTTACAGTAATGTATCACCAAGTCTATGTGTATAATGAATTTGAGTTTCATCTCTGACTGGGTTCAACAAGAAATAATACCAAATTCTAAATGCTGACTGGTACTCCTTTGCAGTCATCTTGTGGCTATAGTCATGTTAGTAAAATCCCAATAATAGTATAATAGTAACGCTGGTGATTTCATCTAATATCTTACCTCAGCAGCCTCTGCAGGGATAGAGAGGTCATCTAAATGCAAGATCTTGCCTTCTTTGTTGATTTCATTCACCACAAAATCTGAATATCTGAGAACAAACCGCAATCAATCATCTGTTAAACAATTCAAACAGAAACTATTTAACTAAATTAATGACTGTGGAGGACAAACCTTTCCTTCAGGATTCCTGAGAAGCCCTCGTGGTCACTGACATACTTCAGGATGCCCACATCCAACTCAGTGAGGCCATGCTTCATCATATCAGCAAAGGTCTCACCATCCTCCTCTCCATCATTTGTTTCGCCCTCTGGCTCTTCCTCCTCATCTTGGTGGGGAGGGCCTCCATTCTTGTGATCGCTCTCAACTTTGGGTTTCTTTGACGGCGTGTCTTCCTCTTCATCCTCTGGACAGCTTCTCTTTTCTCCCAACTGGACAGAGACAGGCACAGGCTCAGCCTCAGCCATCAGAGCCAAGCTGTGAAAACAAAGACAGAGAAACTGTGTTGTAATACAAACAGAGCCAAAATAATTACAACCGTTAGAGGGTATTCCACCAAATGAACAAATATTATTTTGTGTTTACTTGTCATGGGAAGTAAACCTACTATGAAAACAATTGTATAATGTTTTCTAAGAAAATTAGTCATTTCGGGTTGGTCTTAGAAACAACCCTTTATTTTTAAAATAAGTATTTATTTAGGTATATTTTTGTCTTTATTGGGTGACACCAGGAGAGTCGGAAAATCAACAGATGGACTCAAAACTGGGGACATTACAATTACATGGTCAACATTTTAAATTATTAACCCATCATGGTTTATATACTGTATTTTTTAGTACAATACTACACACCATGTGTGTATTCCACTTATGCTGTGCAATTATCCATCATGGATACATCTGTATTAGTGAAAGATGTAGCCATTTTATTAGTATTTTTGTCCGTTATTCTGGTTGTTTTGTCTTGTTTAATTTCTTTTTATCACTCGG
Organism: Perca fluviatilis; assembly: GCF_010015445.1. Taxonomy (NCBI): domain Eukaryota; kingdom Metazoa; phylum Chordata; class Actinopteri; order Perciformes; family Percidae; genus Perca; species Perca fluviatilis. Next base: position 22,757,239 of record NC_053119.1, read on the forward strand.
TCACTTTTTTCCTTTGTTTTTTTAATCTTGAGCTGCTGTAACAAGTACATTTCCCCGATGTGGGATCAATAAAGTTTTACCCAGGAATGTAGTTTTGGTGTGATGCATCTCGTTTTACATCATCACTAGTAATATATTACGACTGCTGTACATAAATCTACACAGTAATCTAAAGCTGCTGCACTGAACTAAACTTAAAATACAGCTGTATTGCATTTCCGTGTTTGCATGAGTAACGTTAATGACAACTAACTTAACTGACATTAATGGCCTAGAAAACGATGCTACTGACTTAACGTTAGCGTTGTTTGTGGAGCTGAGGTAAGGCTGGAGACAGATGTGGATCTGGGAAACGCTTCTTGTCTCACAGCTGCCAAACACTTGCAGAGACTTCTTAATGGACCCGCGTTTCAAACAGGCACTGAAAAGACATAACGTTAATGAACATAATGCTGAACACTCAAAAGTTAGCAAAGTCGCTAGCGCATTCGCATTGTCATATATTAGCTAACATAACTGGCTATGGTTAGCGTTGCTAGCAGCAAAACTAAGCTGAAACGTCAGTGTAAATAAAGCGAAAACGTTGTTTTTTCTAGTCAAACGTCTGATTTAACGTACCTGCGTCTGGTGATAATCACAAGAGTACGGACAGCGTTGAACGCCAGCTTTTTCCACACGTGTGTGTGTGTCGTTGCTTCCGGAAACAGAACCTACCCCAAAGCCCTCCCACTGCAAACGTTTGGTTAGGGACCTGTCAATCATTCACCACCATTCGACCACATGCGACCACTCGACCGACAGCAAAAAAAAAAAGAAAAAGTTATTATATATATATATATAAAAGGAAAAAAAGATCAAACTTCTGAACTGTCACACATGCTTTTACATACAGATGTAAACGTTGAAAAACACGCACGCACTCTTCTTCTGCAATTTTGCCGTTATCGTAGCAACTTTCACAGAACGTTACAGAAGTTGTATTAATGTTGCTTAGACATGTGGACATATGTGGCGGCTGACTTCACATGATGAATTATTTTATTTGATAACATCACCAGACCAAAAATCATGCAGATAGGTTGTGGGAGAACATGAATGGAAAAGGAAGAAGGAAAAATACATGAGATCAAATCTATCTATAATCAAACTATTTAAAGTATGCTTATCAAAGTATGTATGGTCAAACAGTGCTTGTCCGATAATAGTTAATAGTAATATTTGACCTACTACCGGCGCCGTGGCTTAGATGGTTAAAGCGCCTGTCTAGTAAACAGGAGATCCTGGGTTCGAATCCCAGCGGTGCCTTTTCAGTGTGGAGGTCCGACCCATGGACATATATATATATATATATATATATATCTGTTTGACTAACTCAATTACAGTAGAGCTTCAACTATTAAGTGGTTGACCAACTGAAAATTAATCAGCAACTAGATTGATAATCAATTAATCATTTAAATCTTTCTCAAGCAAAACTTCAAAACAATTTCTGGTAAAGTTTCTCAAAGGTCATAAATGGCTGCTTTTCTGATTGCAAACTGAATATTTTTTATAGGGTTTTGGACTCCTGGTCAAATAAAACAAGCATTTAAATAGCACCTTTCACTATTTTCTTACATTCTATACTTTATCTACCTGACATATGAACTCTTTTTTTTAAACTGTAAGGGGTTGGGGATTATAATTATTGTAGGCTACTTCTAGTAACAAATGTGTACCTTGTTGTCACTCTGGTAATTCAATTGTTTGTGATTTCAGACTTTGTGAGGGAGCTGTGTCCTTAACAGATATTATTATCCATAAACATACATTTTAAACGCAAGTCTTATTCTCACTTGTCTGTTGGAGAGCTGTATAAATACCACTGCATGAGTAGTGGGACCTGGACAAATAATTTCACGTTATTTATCACCCTAAGATGGTGTTTCTCATACTAACCAAGAGTGACGGAGCTTTTGTGCACCACAATAAAACTGTAATACTGTCCAAGCATACAGCATCAAAATCTATGTAAAAAGTCCAACACATCTTGATGAAATAGCATAAAACAGAGAGTGGTCTGTGGACGGAATACAAACATCACACAGCTAACTAAAAATAGTATAAAAGCAACGACCTGGGCTTGCTACCAAGTTTTTGTATTGAGTGTACATAGATGCAATGTAGAAATGTAACATATGAGAAGAGGTATTAGATAACTAAACTACTGCACCTCAGTTGTCTTTCTAAACTAAATACATGTTTTGTCAGTGCAGTTTGCTTTTGTTTGTTACACAATATGTCTATTGTGAGGTCTAAGCATTTCATTTTTGAAGCATTTTTGGAGTATTGCCTTTAAGAAAGAATAATCAGCAGAAGAAATATGACAGGAAACATGGGTAGAGAGAGATGGGGAATGTGATGCAGAAAAGGTCATGCATACCAAACCTATAAGCTTAGCCTATAACAAGTGCTCATCCTGAGACTTCATCCAAACATCAAGAAGAAGTATAGTGGTGGAAGAAATATTATTTTACTAAAAACTAAAATACCACAAGTAGTGGAAGTAGAACTGATGCATGTGTGAATAGTGTAAACAGAATTTTAATATCATACTTGATCAATGTGGAGCCAATTACAACTTAATATTGTGTATTATATTAAGTTCAATATTTCCTGGAGTAGAAATATAGTGTAACATTAAATGGAAAGTTCAAATAATATACATACAAAAATAAAAAATAAAATACAAACTCTCATTTGCTGCACTTTTGGAGGTGCCTCCCAGTTTGACCTTAGGACTTCGAGCCCATACTCGCCACAAATGTTCCTGTACACCATGCCCAGCCACTTGGTTATGGCGTTCCAGGTATGCCGTACCTACTTGCATTTTCCACCCCGCTGTTATGTGCTGGACTGTCTCAGGGGCATCTTTACCCAGCCTGCACCTTGGGTCCTGTCCCGGCCTCTATTGAGCTCGTGCTCAGAGCTTGTTCTTGTGCTGTTATTATTAGTGCCTCTGTGCTTTCTTTCAGACCAGCCTTTTCTAGCCACTGGTAGGATTTCTCGGTATCAGCCACTTCTTCTATCTGTCGGTGGTACATCCCATGCTGGGGCTTGTCCTTCCATGATGGTTCCTCCTCTCCCCCTACCTCCTCATCACCGGGTTTCTGCTGCCTGAGATATCCACTTAGCAGGTCATGACTTGGGCCCATCTTCCTGATGTACTCCTGGATCTTTGTGGTTTCATCCTAGATAGTGGCTCTGACGCTCACTATTCCTTTGCCACCCACCTTTTCGCTTGATGTATAGTCTCAGGGTGCTGGACTTGGGGTGAAACCCTCCATGCATTGTGAGGAGCTTTCTTGTCTTGATATCAGTGGCTTCTATATCTTCCTTTGGCCAGGTTATTATACCAGCTGGGTATCTAATGACTGGCAGTGCAGATGTGTTGATAGCTCAGACCTTGTTCTTACCATTCATCTGGCTCTTCAGGAACCTGCCCACTGGTACTTGACTGTGACTGACTGCCTTACAGCCTTCATGGTCTCCATTTGCCTGTGGTATTCCAAGGTATTTGTAGCTGTCCTGAACATCGACTACGTTGCCTCCTAGTAGTTCGACCCCTTCAGTTGTGACCATCTTACCTCTCTTTGATACCATCCAACCACATTTATCTAATGCGAATTACATTCCGATGTCATTGCTGTAGAGCCTCGTGATGTGGATCAGTGAGTCAATGTCACGCTCATTCCTGGCATGCAGCTTGATGTCATCCATGGAGAGAAGGTGGCTGATAGTCACTCCACTTCAGAACTGGTAGCCTATCCGTAGTCAATCCAGGCAGTGCACTGGTTAGTCTGTCTGTTCTCCTTGGAATATTGAGTGACATGCTCCGTCGACCAGTAGGCCTAACTGGTGTTTGGCTGCCCTGGTGTCTTTGCCAATTTTTTTTTTTTTTTTTTTTTCTCTCTCTCACACACACACACACACACACACACACACACACACACACACACACACACACACACACACACACACAAACACACACACACCCACACACACAAACACACACACACACACACACACACACACACACACACACACACACACACACACACACACACACACACACACACACACACTTAGGATTGTTACACGTTCTACTCTTCCATAGAGATAACTGGACTAAAAAAAAAAAAAATCTACCCACATAGGACTGCACGCGACTCCCGCCAGAGGGAGCGCGTGTCATCTAAAGGTAGAGGTTTGTGTATGTGTTTTTGTGTGTGTGAGAGAGAGAGAGAGAGAGAGAGAGAGAGAGAGAGAGAGAGAGAGAGAGAGAGAGAGAGAGAGAGAGAGAGAGAGAGAGAGAGAGAGAGAGAGAATCCGGCTGCTGCTGCTGAGCTGCCCGCTCCTGCTGAGGGGAAGAGGAGGAAACATGAGCTCCAGGAAAGGTGCGTATCCCTCAGCCTCCAACTTGACCATGCTACCACACTTCTGCTTTTATTTAATGATTTAAATAAAAGTATAAAAGTGGCGGAAGTTAACGCGTGTAGCTAACCTACCTGGCACGCTAAATGACCCGTGCCAGCCTGCTTTAGAGCTTAATGATGTGTGTTTGTGTTTTGTGTTCTCTCCCCGTCCCTCCTACACCCTTCTCCGGACTCGGACGTCGGTCATGCCCGTTGATAAACGTAACCTCACCCCGGCAGTAATGGCCATCCAGGCCAGAAAAAGGAGGCCGAAGGGAAAGAAAGACAGAACGGGTCACCATCGGAGGTAAGCAGGGCGGCGGCGGTTGATGACTGTTCGACGTAGTGGGAGTGAAGTGTTTGTTCGCCGGGGTTTGGTTTTCTTGGCAGCGGGCGCTTCTCCGTGTGACGCCGGGCGCTGCTGCCGGTGCCTTAGTGGTAGCCTACTATAGACTGAGAGCAAATATTGCAAAAGCCGTGTATTTTCAGCCCACAGGCAGGCTACTTTGAAGTGTGGGAAGTTGCCGTTTACGTTAGAGGACTCAGACTACTGGGTACGTGTAGCCTACGATGAGGACCACACTTGACTCCCTAACGGCGGTTTCCAGCATTTCCAACATTTGCATCCACAGAAGCCTACAGTTCTTCAGCTTCATACCTCATTTTGCCTCTCTTAGGTTCCACTACTGATGGCCTCTTGATTGATCGATTGATTGTTTGATTGATGGATTGGTTGATTGATTCTGTTGCAAAAGGAGGTGTGACAGATTTGACAGCTCATTTCCTTTGCCCCTTTGCAGCAGTGATAGCAGTAGTCTACCAGACGGATACCACCTCAATTTATCGCCTAGCTTATTACTCTCACATGGTGTTTGATTATGTAACTTTTCTTGAATTTGTAAGCGCATTGTTTCCTGGTGCGTGTGTGTGTGTGTCTGGTTTTGTTAAGCAGTCTTGCAGGGGAGATGCACGGGTATTTAACAGCGTGATTTTCCCGGCGTGACTGGTTGCAGCGGACTGGAGTGTGAGCAGCGCAGTCGCTCTGTAAAGTGCATGCGAATTGGAGTGGGAGCTTACTTCATGGCATGATGCTATTGGAGCGACGTCACCGGCACCCGAAGATAGGCTACCAACAGTGTGGCCACCCCAGGGGGCTGCTTGGGTACGATGATTGAATGTGCTTGTACTGTATGTTCCCAAACACTTGCACATTGAATTACAGCAAACAGATGTGTGCAAAAAAAAAAGAAAAGATAAATATGATAGTCCGTCCTGTCCTAAAACATGAAAACATGATGTCGTTGGTGAAATAATCCAATGTGCTGGATTGTCACATATTTCAGGAAGCTACCTTGTAAATAATAAATGAAGCCAGTGGTAGCCTTCCATATACTGTCTATGGTGGTAGCTCTGAGATTGGTGATATGTTGTGGATGTGGTCTTTTGCCCAGTGTATGCTGGGATATATACAGTAGGGCTCAACTCTGATAGGATTAAGCAGGCAGAGAAAATTAGTAACAAAATGAGTCGTAATGATTCGAGATTATTCTTACAGATATTCACAATTAAATAGGGCTGCAACTAGCGATCATTTTCATTATTAACTAATGTGCTGATCTTTTTCTTGAACACTAGAAAAATCATTTGGTAAATATAAAATTTTTAGCATAATTTAAAACATTTCAGGAGCTGAAACCATGTGTTTCTTGCTTATTAAATGACTTAAACAATTAATCGATTATTAAAATAGTAGCAGCTTAATTTTCTGTTGATGGACTATTTGTCTCAGCTGTACAATGAAACAAATTACATAAGCTCATCATCTAACCGATGCTTATCCAGGTCTGGGTCACCATGGCATCAGGACGGACACACACACACACACACACACACACACACACACACACACACACACACACACACACACACACACACACACACACACACAGACTCTCTTCCACCACAAAGAGACTTTCACATTCAGATCAATGTGTACTCTTGTTCTGTCAAGGCATTGTCACTTGACTTTGATCTATACTGATTTAAACTGATACAACTTCCCATGTTTTAACTTATTTATTGAGACACGCATGAAAATAAATGCACAACCTTAAAAAGGGCCTATCTTGCCTCACCCACCGACTGTGTGCCATCTTACCTCGCTCAGTCTTGCCAGCAAACACACGGGAAGGAAAGATTTAACTAAAGCTTAGAGGAACAGATCATGCTTTCTTGCTGAGGACTTACTACTGTAGGAACACATTGGAGAGTTTGTGTGCGTGATGTTGGGGATTACACATGTACTGTATGTATGTCCATCCGTTTATCAGCATCACATAGCAAACCCATTAGGCATTATCAGTTATTCTTCCCGAAAAGTCCTCTAGTCAGGGTGAAGTTTGGTAGAGTCATGCTGGGGCTTATGTGAGGTTACCAAAAAATTGCACTATATATAAGAAGAGTAAAGGTATCCTGCTCTAACAGGTGCAACAAAATTGTATATATTTTATTAGAAAGTCATTAGTATAGACATGACAGGAAATGATTAGAGAGAGAGGGCGGCGGTGTGACATTGCAATTGGTAGTCAGTGTGTCTGTGGGGTGTACCAAGGCTGTCTGGGCCTTTTTTTAAATGCAATGCACTTTTTATGTGCACTTTTATTATCCAAATATACATGATATGTATTTTTTATGTCTTCATTACTGTCGAGCCAGACTGTGATCCGAGTCACAGAAGTTTAGTTATTGTTAAAAAAGTGTGGCTACTACAGCACCTTCTTTTTGTGTTTAGATTTTCTGTAATCAAGTTTGAATTCCTGCAGATATTTAGGTTGTTTTGTTGTTAGGGCAATCATGCTTGCTAGCCCGTAAGATGCATCACTTACTGTGCCTAGAGGATTGAGGTTGATTTGCTATTCTGCTTTCTGTGTTTCCCACAGAAACAGAAACTTTGCTTTTCCTTTCAGTTCTATTTTCTATTACCAAAATTGTTGTGGATTTAATGAAACTTGGAACCACAAGCTGTAACTTTAACAAAAGAGCACAATTACTATTAGATGAGGCAATGTAAACAGCAAGGACACATTGACCGTTGTTTATTTACTGAATCTGTTATTTAGGGACAATATTTAAGTCATCTTGTATTTGCCACATACAGTATCTCAGATACCATTGATCAGATTCTGTCAGGATGAATGTTGTTTCAGGAGTTTTTCAGTTTCACTTTTTTACAGTTTAAAAAACAATGTGACATTTTTGTACTGATTCACATAAAGGGAAACTGCATCATTTGTGAGGGAATAAATGCTCGGTGGATCAGTCATATGTTGGAGAGCAAATACACTGATTGCTGAGCAGAGCGAGTTTGAAAAAAACAAACACCACATACCAGGCTGAAGCAATGCCAGCAAAATTAAAAGCCACCCGTTTTGATTTGTATGCGCAGTTGTGCTTTGGTATTATTATTTCTTTTATTTATCTACTAAAGAAACACTGTATTGTGTGTGTGTGTGTGTGTGTGTGTGTGTGTGTGTGTGTGTGTGTGTGTGTGTGTGTGTGTGTGCGCACGCTCAGGTTATGTAGGTGGAGTAGTAGGAGATGCTTTGAACTTGTTTGCGGCCCAAAAGAAAAGTTCAAGTTCATACTAAGTTTACTTTGATACACTATCTCTTTTCATTGTGCAACTTTTGCTCTTGTTGTCCTTTTGAAGTTTAGGATATCGCCTGCCCATCACAACCTGATATTATCTCTTTATTTCATCAAGATATTTGTCATTTGTCTTGCTGATGTGTGTGTGTGTGTGTGTGTGTGTGTGTGTGTGTGTGTGTGTGTGTGTGTGTGTGTGTGTGTGTGTGTGTGTGTGTGTGTGTGTGTGTGTGTGTGTGTGTGTGTGTGTGTGTGTGTGTGTGGTAAGCCTACTGGCATTGAGCCACCTGACTTGTGTATGGTCCAACAGGTTGAGGAACTTTTACTAAAGATTTCGCAAGGTTCCCATTCTTATACCATTAAAGGTCCAATATGTAATATTTGTACTGTAATAAATCCAAAAATGACACCAATGCCTCATCAGATATTAAGGAAACATGTTAAACTGAAATACTATCTTTTCTGACAACAATGCTAATGTCAGTATTTTTCTTTTGAAATTTACATTCCGTGGCCGAAATTTGTGTTTATGTTTTGATCTGTGTGTTGTTATCAACGGCCCAGTTTGACAGCCAGGCCGGGTTGCCAGATATACCTGTAAAACGTAAACCCAGCGGCGCTTCCAGCTGTAACGGTAGTACAGCCATGAAAGCAGCACACAAACAAACAGGATCAACGGAGATAGATTTTACCTGACGTAAAAAAAAAAGAAAACAGCATGTTTCTAACAGTTGCGTGACCAGAGACGTAACAACCCCCTGGTAAATAATGGAGATGTATTTGAAAGATGGAGACAGCTTAGATCCCAAAAGGACGCAGAGTTGGCTTATTTTCTCCTGAACAGGTAAGCATTAGCTTCAGGCTAATTTATCACAGCTACTAGGGATGGGCATTTTTTGTTATTTTAACATTTGTGTACTCATATTGAATTATATAGCTAGAGTAGGCCTACCCGAGTTGGTTACTCGCAAAAACAATTGAGACATAGCCAGTAACGTGATCCCGACTGGTCCTGGCTAACGCCGCCTTGCTAACCCTGCTAACTGCTAGCTAACGTTACCGGAGGACCAGGCATGCAGCCCACGGCTGTTTACAGCGTATAGCCTCGTCAGCGGCTGGAGCCGACAACGGTGAGTTATTTTAAGCCACGAGAGGGTGGCTGTAAATCGGAAAGAGAGGACTGTGAGTTTGCAGTGTGTTTAGCGATTGTTGCCGTAATTCTAAGCCAATGAAGTGTGTTCCGTCGGCAAGGTAGCTAGTGGTATTTTTAGCGGTTCGTATTGTAATTCTAAGCCGAGAAAGTGTGCCTGACTGGCGTGTGGAGAGGACAGTGAGCTTGTTGTGTTTTTAGCGGTTCATACTGTAATTTTAAGGCGAAAAAGTGTGTCTGTCAGTTGGTTACAGAGCTCCGCGTGAGCAAGGCTTTTATGACTGTCAATATAGCCAGCATCTACCGTTAGCTACTCCGCTGTGCTGTGGAGTAATGTCTGGCTATGTGAGAAAAGCGTCTAGCAACATTGTTGAATGCTGCGGTCTCAGCCTGGCAACCCCCGTGAACTTCGAGTCTGAGCAGGAGGGGGCGGGGGAAACGACTCTCCAGTATTTTGAATTTGTACTGCAGTAACTATTTTAACCGCTAGCTGCCAGTATTACACACAATATTACATATTGCACCTTTAAGTGGCTAAATATGTTTTTCATAGGGCTGCAACTACTGAGTGTTGTCATTATCAATCAATCTGCCAAATTATTTTCTGGATTGATTGATTATTTTTCTTCTAAAAATAATGCCAGAAAATGGTGAAAAATGTCACAATTTCCTAAAGCTCAAGGTGACGTCTTCAAATTGCTTGTTTTTTTTCCCCGAGCGACACTCCAAAATCCAAAGATATACAGAGTCAACTATCACATAAGATGAAGAAAAGATATACCTTATAAAGTATCTTATCTTATAAAGTATATCCTATAAGTAGTCAGATGATGATTAACTGAATCAAATTAACTAATGTTCAAACCAACTTAACTATGTTTCAGACAGTATTTAAACATATACATCTGTGCAATGTTTACTTCAATTCTCACTGTGCAGTTTGTTATATATCCACCATTAGTTTTTTAGTAGAAATTGTTTAACTAATACCAACAAAACGAGTGCTTTGCAAGTTGCTGCAGGAGCCACACAAAACATGGCTTGTTAGGTGACGGATCATAGCTTTTACACCTTCACTTGTTTTTATCCGTTTGTCAGCTCTCCCTTTTATTGAGTTTTTACTGTTCCTTGAAATAAATGGACCATCATGCCCTTTGTTGTGCATGTTGCCTTAGCAACACTGGATGCATGACTCTAGTAGAGCAGTAGCAATAATAACAGAGGGAGTCCTAGTCACCATAATTACAAGGCACAACAATGATGCAGTAGTTTTGAGGCATGGCAGAGTAAAGTTGGCACCTACGTAATGACTGCAAAATAATAAACTTTTTTTACTCTGGCTTTTTAAAATGGCGGCTAATGATACAGATACATATATGACTGAAGGAGGTTACTGCAAGAGTTTTGACTAGCAACCCTTTCCTTGACCTTTGACCTGTCATAGGTTACCATCAGCGCAAATGCATCCTCTGGTGCAAGTCGACCCAACTGTCCACCCTTGATTAAAAATCAAACGTTTGATCCGCCTTGTTGAATACAAACTATAAATGTTTCTGCTTTTCATATTAGACATTGACAACTCATAGCAAGTTTCAAGTGGCCGAGGCTTTGATGTGAACTGCCTGCTAGATTAAATGAATATGGATCAGCATACACAAACACGCTAGGGTCGTGAGGGTGAAAGATATATAAAGCGACAGAATAATAGCATTCATTAGTCATAACTTTGCCAGCCGGAGAACTGGTGAGTCTAAATGCTAATATTCTTCTGGGCACATGTATCTGTCAGCTAGCAGTATACCAGTCGTAGCAGTATGGGCCTTTCTGCATGAAACGAGCTGACTAATGTTCCCACACATTGCACTTTAAACTGCATTGATTTTCGTCGAGGTTTTGCCCAGCCCATAGTCTTTGACTGAAGATGAGAGTAGGCAGCCAGCTAGAACAATGTGCAGAGCCGAGACAGGGTTTATTCACTGTATCAGGCAGCAGACTGAAGCTGGAGTCTTGTCAAGATTTAAATCACATGTTGGGGTTCTTTTATGTCATGAATTTATAAAACTAAAGCAGGTATATGATGCAAACCACATAAATTACATTTTGGTTTAACAGCATATTGATGTATACAAAATAGCCATCACTTGCAACAATGCATGAAATATGTACACACAGTGTATGACATTAATAAACATGCTCTATCTTTTGCCCTTGTGACTTCATAAATTCTCCATATTTTTAAAGATAATTTTATGCCTTTTATTAGGTTGCGATAGTGGAGAGAGAAGACAGAAATTGAGGGAGAGAGACAGGTGCAACAAAGGGCTGTGGTTAATAGTCTGCATATTTACCCCTAACGCCGTCTTCACACTGGCAGTTGAAATCAGCTCCGTAATACGCAATACGCCCCCAGCGGACGTCGTACTACACCGTTGACAACTTCGGAAGCGACTCACAAAAATGGCAGAGAGACTAGCTAGAATGAGTGATTAATGTGATGAAAGTGTCTGAATGTACGATTCTCTACGACCTCTCTTATAAAGCTATAAATAGAAAGGCTGCTGCGTGGATAAAAGTTGCCCAAGACGTTGACATGTCAGGTCGATTAAATGTGATATAGTGGTATAATGTCAATAGTTCGGTGTCTGTTGCTAGCTAACCAATTAGCATTAGCAGGTTTGTTTATCAGTACCATAGCAACGCTAACTTCCATGGGATAGAAACCGTCCGTAACCTTTCGCAAGAGTAAAAATTTTTTAACGCATCCGGATGACCAACTGACACGATTTTTTTCGCACCGCATTCGTTCGGACCCGGTTCGGGTTCGGACCATTGACATATATATATATAAGGGTTCGGACCCATTTGCATGGGGTCTGTGAATCTCCATAGGAAATGAATGACTTCCGGCCGTTTCGAAGCCGTATCGGAGCCGATTTCAACTGCCAGTGTGAAGGCGGCGTAAGCCCCCAAGTCCATCTACTGTTAAAAAATTAAATTTTTGTGAATACTGTTTTTAAGTTTAGTTTGATATGAGAAACACAATCACTTTAGATGTTAGAACTACAGTTCAATATTTGAGGAAGTTATTTGATTTCCTGCCAGAAACTTAGATAAGATCGATATTACTCTCATACCCGTGTGTAAAATATGAAGCAAGCCTAGCTTAAGTCAACAACGATTGAAAGTAACAAAGTCCCCCAAAGCTCAAAACCACCCTGTAAAATCACAGGTTGTCGTCATATTTAAATGTCAAACTATTGCTTTAAGAAAGACTTTGGGTTTTGTCATTACATTTAGCAATGTTCTTTTTGGTCATGTGTAAGATCCGTCTGCTGTTGTGATTAATGGCCCTTCATTGATCAGCAAGTGGTAAGCGAAGGGTTCTCGGTTAATTAATTGAAATGATTCCCTTGGGAGCTGGGGAGTCCAGCTCCTGTAGCTGTGGATGAAAACCATGGTGGATTTTTTTGTTAGTATGCAATGTATTGTCCAGATGTGAGGAAGCGCTCAGAGATTTGATCTTTGGCAAGCAGATTTGTACTGTTCCGCTAGTAAAGCTCCCTTCATCAATACTGCAGCCTGGCTGGATGAAGCTGATGGCGGGTGCTGAGAGCAGAGCATGTGAGCTGCATGCAGAGAGAGAGAGAGGGAGGGAGGGAGAGACAAAAAATGGGGAGAGAAAAGCATGCTGAAAGCTAGAGAGGTGGAGCATAGATAAAGAGCGAGAATCGAAGGGAGGAGGCCTGAGTGGGTGAAGAGGAGAGTTTGCATGTGTGAGCATGTGTCTGGCCAACTTAAGCAACAGGAAAGCTGGGGATGGAGAGAGTGAGTGAGGAAAAGTGGAGAGAAGGAATTAAAGGATGCCACAGGGCAACTGAAGGCAGGAAACGATGGTTAGTTAAAACTGCTGCGGTGGACACACATGGAAAGCACATAGGTTGTTGAATGGCAAGCAGCTGAATGTAGAAGCAGAGTGGAGAAATGTTAATGTTAATTTACATACAAATATGACCCATGCAGACCGAAAAGGCTACAGGCCTATGTTCGGTTTGAGTTTAGAATCACAACCTTTGAAATGCATCATTCATTACACGTCAGACCTGCAGGACAAGAATGTATATAGTTTCCTTCAAGCAGCTCAACACAGGGCAGGGACCAAAAGAGAGAGTAATTGTTTTTGTTTTCATTGTCATGGCCGTGGAGGAGCCATCCACACCCACTGTCTGTCATGTCAGGATTGTGAGGTGTAACTAACTAATGTCAGCCTGCAGCACTAGACTTTATAGCAGCCAACGTCAACTGGCGGCCCGTGGGCCACATCCGGCCCGCCAAAGCTTTTTAGTCTGGCCTGCAGAATAATCATGAATTCACAAAATGTAAAGAGGAAAAAATGTGTTCTGTTATTTATCATTTCAAGCATTTAGAGCAAAAACCCAGCCCCCTGTATTTACATCTCTATTCACATGCTGGGATTCTGTACAGCGATGCCCGAGCTCCACACACACAGCTGAGCCGAGATGTGTGTGCGTTAAAACACGCAGCACCTGACTGACCGTGTTCTAACTCACGTTAGTCTACTTTTTTTGTAAATAGGCTACAACTAAACCTTCGTGAGTAAAAAGTCAATACTTATCAATGCACTCACCTGTGTAGACCGGTATAAACATGTAGAAAGCGATATTTCAACCTGCTCTGTCTGCTCAGTCCACTCTTGTCCACCGCTCTGTTTTACGCAAACACAGCTCTACTCTGCAAATAGCGAATTTTTACAAACCGATAATTCTCTGTAGGTTCTCAACTATGAGGTAGTGTTAATTTCGTCAGACGAGACTAAAAATGTTCATCAACGACCTTTTTTTCCATGACTAAGACGAGACAATGACGAGACTGCGCCAATGTCCAAAAACGCCGACTAAGACTAAATTAACATGCATTATTGTTGACGAAGAAAGACGAGACTAAAATGTTTTGCGGAAAATAAGAACTAAGATAAAATCTCTCTTCATTTTCATCTACAATCGTCTCTACTTTTCCATCATGAGATAGAATATTCAGCTGTTACTAGGGTCGGGTACCGAGACCCAGTGCTAATACGGCACCGACCGGTGCCTTAATGACCATTATGTACCGGACCGAATAGCAACGCGGATTTCGGTTCCACTTAAATGCCTGCGCTTCTCTCTGATGCTCCTAAACGGACGTTAGAGGCAACCGAAACATCGCTGCACGGGACGCTAGTTAACACTATACTTGGCAGCAGGTACTGTAACGTTAGCCTACCGTTAGCTAGCAGCTGGATTAAACACGGTTCAAATGCTGAGAGCTAAACGGTAGGGATGGTACGGTTCATGAAAAAACACCCGAACCGCTCGGTTCGCTAGTCTTGGTCCGGAGCGTGTGTGTACCGCACGGTTCGTCAGTACACTGTTAATGTGCACTAACCTCTTACTGCCGTAGTGTCCACTTTCGACACCTATGTTAAAACAGTTACTGGGAATGACGAGCGGGATGGGCGTGACAAACGCAACCCATGGCAGCTGATTGGACGATTGCGTCACATGGGTCTGGCTGGTCCCAAATTTCAAAACAGACTGTCATGGCGGCTCGTTCAGAATACGATCTCATATTGTTTCTGAAAACATTTTAAGCGAGAAATAGGCCATGCAGTTGCTGAATCTGTCTTCATTTCAGATCGACAAAGGTCAGTTTAAAAGATTTTCGTCAGATTTTGAGAGACACCGAGCCGACCGCTCCTCAAGTGGAGTGGGGTGCCGCTGCAGGTCACGTCACATGCAGAAATGTCCAGTGGGAGAGAGGCTGCCCAGAGCTGGAGGATGCGCCAGCGTCGTTTATAGTCTGGTGTGTGGGAACATTTTGGATTTCACGTTACCTATGATGAAATATAACAATATAGAACTGCCACTGTGTGCACGTTTTGTGCAACATGCATTCAATATGCTAATTTTAGCTATATGCTGAAGTATATTCTGGAGTGTTAAAGAAAAAATAAGAACCGTACTGAACCGAAAACCGTGACCCTAAAACCGTGATACGAACCGAACCGTGGGTTTTGTGAACCGTACCACCCCTACTAAACGGTGTAAAAGTTTCTGTATTTCACTGTAGAGGATTCCAAGGCGGGGGGGGGGACCCATGGGGGGGATGTACGACAGTCTGTAGCTGCCGTTGTATGAAAAACAACACATATGTTGCGTTCACTTCAAACTCGCCTAGCCAGCCTCGTGCTGCGTTCAATGTTATTGTAAAATACCCATTTCCTATTCAGTGGTTGTTTTTGTCGTTTAACAGGAATTTACTGGTGAAATAAGGAAGAGGCTCGATTATTTATATAACTTTATATAATTTTATTTTTATATAACTATTTGACTCAGAAATCAGAAATAATTTGTTATTTTAAAAAAAAAACTAAAATGTTTTGACTAAAATGACGAGAACTTTAGTCGACTAAAACTTGACTAACAAAAAAAGATATGTGAATGACTAAATATGACTAAAACTAACAAGGATATTTGGCACAAGACTAAATTAAAAATAGGTGACAAAATTAACACTACTATGAGGGAGACCTTCACCTATACATCGTCAATAAATCCATAAATTAGTGCAACTTTAATCAGAAAGAAAGCTATTTAATCCACAATCAATGTATTTTGATGATGTTTTTAAATTCCTAACCTGTGCATCTAGCTGCATATACTGAGTAAGGAAATGTTTTCAATATGCCCAAACTGGGAGAAGTTTACTCCTGATTTATTTTTCTATAATCCTACAGTTTACAATAAATAACCCAAATAGGAGCTGAGATGTGTGGACATAGACTCATACTGTCAGAGAGACTGGCTATGCCCCTCACAGCTCATTAATTGTTATACATACTGAATTGTAATATGATATCAGCTGCTTCCTCTGTGGTGTCTTGAGTAGGAATGATTTCCTCCCTGGTGGCCACAGTGCCAGCTCTGGCTGACTGGCTAATTGAATATACTGTAGAAGTAGGCCACTCCACTAGTTGTATAGGAACTCCTGAAGAGAAGCTCCCAATTTAAACTCACATTTTCAACAGTCATTAGTTAGTGAGGTGTGCTGCTTTTGTGAGCCACTAGGCTGCGTTTTGACTAAGCACTTAACAAGGTTAAAGTTGAGTGATTGTTCTTTTTTAGCTCAGGCCATCATGCCAGCACTATAATCTGTTGTCATTAGGCTATATGAACTGCTCCTAAAATGTACTCGTATAGTGGCTTGTTTTAGGGACTTTTCTGTTGGATTTTGCTCCCCTTTATCAACGTAGATGTTTGTCTGACTCGGGGAGTTTGAGCTGTTTAAGGATTTTCCTCCTGCTTTCCCAGAACGCTGGCCAGGAAAGCACAATTTGAGGAAATCTACCGAGTCGATCAGACTGAATGAGCAGACAGGACAAGAGGGAATTGAAAGAAGGCGGTTCCCATGTTTAAGGTGTGTGTTCCAAATTGGATTTGTTCAACTAGGGACAAGTAGCAAGGATTTGTTCCTCTCTTGTAATGCTTCTGAATCGGATCCAGCTCTGCAGTTGCAGGTCAGTGGGTCATCGCGGAAGGAGGAAGGGAGGACATTAATAGGGCATGTGTAATTCTGTTTAGGGCTGGAGGAGCTCCTCACAGTAGGGGAGGCTGAACACTGCACAGTCGCCCTCCACTGCCACCTTTTGGACGATTGTGAAGGAGGAATTGTGCTTATGAAGTTCCCCTTCTGATGGATGTTTTGTCAAATTTTCGAATTATTTCTGCATTTTTTACATTCAAATGTATTTCTTTTACTGCACCCTTTCTAATTTTTTTTTATTTGGCTAGATTTTATATATTTGATGCAAACTTGTGTGTGTGTGTGTGTGTGTGTGTGTGTGTGTGTGTGTGTGTGACTTCTCAAAGTAGCGTCTCTATCAAGTAAATCCTTTATTATATAGCCTATCTATATTCTGATAATAATAAATGTGTGTTTTAACTGAGACCTGAGACAACTGAGACAAATAAGTGCACAGTACAACTGTCAACTTTTCAAAAACATTTTCACACTAAAGAGTTGACAGAAACGGAGGCGTCACTGACAGCTTTATTTCCTCAGCATGTAGTGCTGTCTTTTGGTGTTTCTCCTAAAAGTGTTATGCAGTTTTATTAAAATGCAAAGCCAGAATACTTGCTGGTACACTCCACAGCCCCCTAAAGCACAGT
This sequence comes from Perca fluviatilis, assembly GCF_010015445.1. Taxonomy (NCBI): domain Eukaryota; kingdom Metazoa; phylum Chordata; class Actinopteri; order Perciformes; family Percidae; genus Perca; species Perca fluviatilis. The sequence continues at coordinate 22,774,713 of NC_053119.1, forward strand.
TATTCTTCTTTGATGAGTTATCTGAGCTCATATTAACACTTTATTGTACTTTGATGTTGCAGCACACTCTATGGCTTTGAAAGCCTACAATCTTTAAAATTCCAAGAGTTCATTTCTTCAGTATGGTCAAACTTATGATCTTGTTTTTACTTATCTTTGATATTGCCAAGGGTGTAGGAATTGTAAATAAAACTGATTAGTAAATGGAAATTACACCCTTGCATATTGCCATCTCGGATCATTTTTTCATATTCTTGTCTGTGCCGTGGCTATCGGTGCACCCCTACAAATCTTGATGCTGCAGATGACTTAATGTCCATTTAAAAACATAATCCAGCTCCTCCCATGTCTTCTTTGTGCTTGGTTAATAGCTTTTGCACAGAGTGAACTACCACCGTTGATTTAAAGTAATTACCCCCTTTAAAAAGTAGGAAAAGTTAAACAGAAACCCAAAGCCTCATGGAAAATGTAGATACAATTTCAGCTGCAGAAGGCCTATTTTGATGATGAGTTACAAAGATGCTGCTCATGTCGTCAGTGTGGTTTAATGGATCAGACTGCAACACATTTAAACATTTCCCCCCAATTTACTCGCCAATAATCACAGATAATATAATGAATGCAGACACAGGTACAACAGGGCAGAATCAATACTCATTCCGTTAGTACTGGATTTGCTTGTTTCGGCTGAAATCACAGCTTCGCATGTTTACAGTCTAGCCACAAGGTATTTCTTTCTGTCTCAGTAGGTCTACAGCACTGCACACTAACCCAGATCTCTGGAGAGTGTGTATATTCCCCAAGTGTATGTGTGTCCTTCAGTCCATGCATCCACTCTATTCTATCAAGGCTGCTGCTGCCATTGTAAACAGTGAGTAATTGGCTACACTGAGCAGTCTGGTGTCCTCTTTAAGCCCTGCATTGAAAACCTGGCAGGAACATTGTTGATTGATTCTCGTTAGATGACTCAGAAGCTACTAGCAGTGTACATGTAGTAGTCATAAAACTTGACACTTCAAGTTGGTCAAAGTAACCTACAAAACCAAAGAATCACATTTAATTTACAGTATAAGAAAAAACCAGGGCTGCAACTAATGATTTTCTGTATTATTTATTTTAGTCCAAGGGGTGGCATCTTCAAATGTCTTGTTTTGTCCAACCAACAGTCCCAAAACACAAATCAGTTAAATGTACTATCATATATGAAAACAACAAATCTCCATTGATATGCTGTAACTATATTGCATGTTTTTTTATTTTTATTTTGAAAGATTAATTGATCATCAAAATAGTTGCCAGTTAAACAATTTTCTGTCGTTTCGTTTTTGGTTATAAACCAAAGTATTGGCAAATTTATATTTTTGACCTGATGAGTGTGCTGGATGAGTATCACCAAAGTGTTGAATGAATGTTTCTAGCAAATGCCATTGCAATCCATCCAATAGGTGTTGAGGTATTTCAGTCGGGACCGAAGTGGTGAACCGATGGACCTACCGACAGACCAAGATTGCCATCCATAGAGCCATGCCTAAAAATGTGCAGTTAAATATAATGCTACTGCATTAATGCTTTCAGTATGAATGTGATACACCTAAAGATCACCTATTGTAAACTGGCATTAAGCTACTTTTTAGTTCAGGTCAAATCTGTTGAGTTCAGTATATTAGAATTCTGTTGCATGTTTTTCCCATTAGTATTATTATGAGGCATATTTTCCAGTCTGTGTTTGTTCTTTTGGCTGCCTTTTTGGTGGGACTTCTGTTTAACCCCATTTGAACTTAAAGGCTGTAATCTCACATTTAGTCTGAGAGAGACATTTAACCACCGGCCTCTCTGTTTCAGTCCCATTACAGCAGTAGCTCTGCTATCTTCATCGTGTTGACATAACGTTCGCTGGTGACCGCAGGCCTGCCTTCTCTCTCTCCCCTGCTGCAGGGCTGTTAGCACAATACTCTGAAGCTGGAAACGCATGGTGCTCAATGTTGTACGCCCCCTCAGCTTGAAGCCCAGTATATTTTCTGCTCAAGATGCTTTATGACAGTAGGGGAAAAAGACACCTTGTTGTTTTTCTGTTTATCATTGTTTGGCCTCCCAAAGTTCTGCTTTTTACTTTTCCCCTGTGTCCTATATGCCATTAGGAATGCCTTGTTTTAAGTGAAGAGTGCATTGTGAACGCAGGTTTGAGTCTCAGGAGTGTAATTCTTTTTCTGTACAGTAGAGGGTAGCCATGCCCATGTGCCAGTTTTAGTCTTTGGTTGAAAGGATTCATTGTAGGTACTGTGGTCCCCCTCTTGTTTTTGGTCATGCTGGTAATGATTGAATACTTTATCGATTAAAACACTTATGTAAAATCGGCGCATTGGCGTTGTGCGAGTGCGATTTGGGCAAAAATAGAAAATCTGATTTCAACCAGTCTATAGAGAAAGGGACTACATTCTTTACCCTTTTCTGTTTGAGGAAGGGGGGGGAGAGGGCCAGCAGCACGCAACGTCCACTCTGCTTTTCCCGGCGCCAACGCGCCGATCCGCCAAACATCCACAGCTATCCTCCGGCTCCGCTGTCCTGCCCGTCTATCTGTGCTCCGTCCTGCACTCCTGTAGCGTCCCCAACGTTTCTTTTTCGCTCTCTATCCGCTCCTCTTTCCTCCTTGTGTCTCAGCCATTCATTATCAAAATGCGCTCCCGGTGTGTTGTATGGAAAGCGCGTTCCGTGTTCCTCCAGCATCTCTCCTGATGAGATCTGCCTCAGGTGCGCTGGGAGGAGTCTTCCGTTCTGTGCCAGGCAAACCAAAACACCACACTATATACAAAATAAAACACCCGAAACACCACACTATATACAACATAAGAAAACTCTGGCTGTCTGGCTCCACTTTGTGACATATGTAAAAAGTATAAATATAGGCTATAAAATATGAAGAAGAATTATAAAGGCCTATGGATATGCAGCCTACAAGATTTACATTACTGTATTAACAGAATTGTGATGAACAGTACTAAATAGAAGCAGAACTGCAACAAACTATATTGTACACTAAATATTAAAACAGAGAATATTGCACAGAATGTGAAGTATTGCACTACACTACAGGGTCCAGTTTAATAACAAAGGGTCCATGTGTCAGACACTTTACTATGTCGTGGCCACAAGATAGTATCTTGAGGCCACGAGATAGTATCTTGATAGTCCCATGGACCGGAAGTACAAGGGCGGAACTTCGGCTCTATTATTGATGTTGTTTTATTCCAAAACTCATGCACCTGTTCACACTCCCAGACCGTGTCAAAACTCACAATTTCAAGACATCGCTTTGGGCTTTGGGTAGTTGGGATGGCTGTTTTTCACTTTTTGACGTTGCATTGAAAAAACAATATGATATAATTTGATAATTAATCAATAATTGCATATACAATACACTGGTGACACAAACACATTTGTCTAAGTTAAGTGTTACTGCTGGTCCTGTCCTTCATTTGTGAAGTGAAGGGGCGTTAAAACAAGAAGTCGGCCATTTTGTGGTTGTGCTTGGTGGTAAGTGTTGCCCAGCCCCATGTGTGATAAAATCCGTCTAAAAATGACAGCACGGTGAAGCAGCTGAGGTCAGAGTGCAGGAAGAGAGGGCGGAGGTCACTCATTCATCAATTAAACACACACCACTTAGCTAATGAGCACACACACACACACACACACACACACACACACACACACACACACACACACACACACACACACACACAGGACCAGGTGCTATTACTGGGTCATAATTTCACTTTTTTGTGTTGGTATTAGCTTTAGGTAAACTGTATAAAACCCCCTCCCTCCCTTCTCCCTCCTCACCCACTTACTGCACCAACACATGCTCGCTTTATCTTGCAAAGTGCACACATTCAAACATATTGCTGTAGAGTGCGTTCCCTGGGGTAATGAGGCACAGAAAGTGCAAGATGCTTACCTGTGTATGTCTGGGTGAATTACGAGCACTCAACACTGACCAGTAACTGTGTGCGTGCGCGTGGCCATTTTCAGCTTAACTGGAAGAAAGTAGAGTGACTGAGTAAGAGGAAAAGAGTAAAGACTAGAATGGTTCGAGGCAAAGGCCAGGAGCGAGATTGAAGCCCATGACTCGTCCAAATGTCTGGTATTAGGACTTTTTAAGGAAAAGCACAGGTGTAATAAATAACATTATTAATGGCTGCATTGCATGGACATGAGCCTTACTGGGGGGCACTTAAAACGAACAAATCTTGTAACTAAATACATGATCCAATAATTCTTAATGTCAGATATTTCATTATTTTATTTTAATATTTAATCTCCTTTATGACTCTGGTTATTGTTTTATTTGTCACTTGATTGTTGCTTGTCTGGCTTTAGACGTTTTGTTCTTGTATGTTGGTTGTGTGGTTGTCTTGCTATCAGTGTTTCTGGTTCTCAGGTCTCTCAGTGACAATATCTGATTAAATACAGTTAAATAGAAAAGAGCCATCATTAATAAAAGTAATTCCACCTGTGCTTTTCCTTCTACAGTAAGTCGAAATGTCCACTGTGAAAAAGGCATATAGACTTTGGATCTGTGTGAAGTTGGAGCCACTGTAAAAAAATAAAAAAATAAAAAAAGATACTACAGGTGGGAGCCAGTTGTCCAGTTGCTCATGATATGTGTCCCTTTTAAGATGGTCATATCATTTAAAAAAATACAGTGGGTTTGAAGATTATATATTTTTTTTTTATCAAAGCAGCAGAGGCTAATATATCTTGATCCAAAACCTTGGATCCTACACCTCCTCATAATGCAACTCAATAGAAAAATACTAATGCCGCGTTCATGTCTTAACGCAGTGACCATTATTACAGTGTCCGACTTGTAAATAGAATTCAACATCCAAGTCATAATTACTATAGGAAACCAATTTTTCAATCAAAATTTCATCAATGCCTCACGTTAGCTCAAATCCGTTGTTCAAGGTAATTAAACCCAAATTGAATGGATATAGAGCTACATTGACCTTCAAGATAGTTACTTATAACTACACATTTTTCTTCTCATGGTCAGTTCTCTAGATTGTAAAGAAAAAATAGTAGTAGGATATTAATGTAAATTTTTGGGTCAGTCTCTAGCTCACCCAGTAAGAGCGTGCGCCCCATGTTGGCTGAGTCCTGCAGCGGCCTGTGTTCGAATCCGACCTGCGGCCCTTTGCTGCGTGTCATCCCCCTTTCGTGTGGATCCACTGCCACTATAATAAAGGGAAAAGCTCCAATTTTATATATAGCATTTAAAGACATTATTCATTGAACCATTTGCTTCCTGTGTGTGTGTGTGTGTGTGTGTGTGTGTGTGTGTGTGTGTGTGTGTGTGTGTGTGTGTGTGTGTGTGTGTGTGTGTGTGTGTGTGTGTGTGTGTGTGTGTGTGTGTGTGTTCAGATTAACATCCAGATCCAGTATCCACTGGCTATGTCATGCAGTCTGAATTGTAGAGTCCCATAGGCATGTCTCCATATGGAAGTCTGTAGCAAAGAAAAAGAGATGCTGTAAGGCAGACCTGAGGCTATCAGTATGTCAATCAATCTGGACACTGGCACGTTTTGCATCATCTATCGTTTTTCTGCTGGCCTGTGAGTAGGAAGATCTGGGCACTGATAAGATGGAGGAACGTTTAACAGTTCATTTACACATACTACGAACAACATGATGATACAAAGTTGGTTAAATATCTGCAAAATATCCCTTTTATATAAGAAACTTTGGTTGTATGTAATTGTGTGTGATTGTGTTTCTCTCCACTTGGGGGCAGTGTTTTCTCTGCAGACAGTAACAACAAGGCTGCTGACACAAAGAGCAGTGTCACTGTTAAAGTGGAAGCATCTTACTCGCCTGTGTTAGCACACACACACACACACACACACACACACACACACACACACACACACACACACACACACACACAAAACACACACACACACACAATATCCATTGTGTATGCATAGGTCTACTTGTCAGTATGATTGTGCTTTGCTGTGACTTCTGTCTGTGGCTTCACTTGTGTGTTTGAGTGTACTGTTTGTCCAGGAGCTATTTGCAATGGGACCTGTGTGTGTTTGTGTGTGTTTGTGTGTTTGCATGCATAAACCCCTTCTCTCGCCCCAGCATCCACCAAGCAGTCAGAAGAAGTAGGCCGCTTAAAGATAGCTCCTGGCAGCCTCAATACTGGCTCCCAAAATATATCTGCTCATGAGAGTCATCATCTCGCTCCCTCCCCCATCTTTTTTATTCTTCTTTTGCTCCTTCGCCTTTTAGGACAAGAAATAAAAATAAAAATCAGCCTTTGAATTTGCAAATTGATACCCTCTGTGAATGTCCTGAGGTGTGGATGTATATGTGCATGTGTTTCTTTTCACGTAAATGAGCTTTTTGGTTTTTGGGGGTCTCGCTTAGAGGTCATGACCATGGAAAGGTGACATCAGAAATGTACCACAGCATTCTTCAAAATTAGGGGTTTCATTGGTGAGCTTTGTCTATGCTCTGACCCACTGGAGAAATGTGTACTTCACAATCATCTTGGGCTTTTCAAATGTCTAGTTTTGGCTAAAAAATATTCACTTTAGAATGATATAAAACAGAGAAAAGCAGAAACACTAGGGTAGAAGGGATTTTTTTTAAACAACTTAAACGATGCATTGAGTAATTAATTAAATTGTGAAACAGCTAAAAGATCAATTGTTTCAGCACTAGGGCTGAGCGATTAATTGCATTTGCAATAAAATTGCGATTTGTTAAAATTAGATTTTCTAATCGCAAAACCTGTGATTAGTCTCTGGTCACGTGACACGCCAGAGTAAAACATTTTGCAAAGAAAGCATCAACTTGCCAAGTTGCTGCGCAGCGTAAGGTATTATTGTGCAAAACCTGCCCTGCTAACATTGCTACTTCACGGGGCAACACTACTAACACTAACCTGTATCAGCACTTAAAAAACCCATCACAAAGCCATGTACGATAGTTGCATAGCTAAAATCCCGAACACCATGTATGTCAAGTAAGCAAATACCACCTGACGGGGATCACTGACCACATAAGCATAACTTCATATGACCGCGCTGTACTTCAGAACAGAACGTGGAAATTACTCAAGGAGTAACATAGTTTATTGTGAAAGATATGATGCACCTCAGTACGGTGACCAAGCCTGGGCACACGGCTTTGATAAATACACTGGATAAGCGGTACATGTACACTTCATTTCATCAATATAATAACATACAGGCCTGGCCTACAGGAAAGAACAGTTCATGTTTATTCTACCTTATATTGTGTTGGTCATACGATACAGTGATTTATTGTTTGTCTTTGTTGAATAATACAGCAGATAAAGAGCTTAAAAAATTCACATTTTAAATCACAATTGCAATATTGGTTAAAAAAAATTTGATTATTTTCCAAAATTGTTCAGCTCTATTCAGTACTAAGTTAGATCACGGCCCTGATGCTTTCTGTATTTATTCGAGTTTTGTCTTATCTTGGTTTCCTTACACGATCCAAGGTCAGATTCATTAGGGCCCATGTATGTACATGTGTTGGTCTTACTGGTGATTATTGATGGCTTTTTGCTGCATTATATCCCAGATAGGCTCCAGCCCCCTCCTCCTGTGACCCCCTCATGTGAATAAAAGTAGAGTGCGCCCTCTTATATTAGCTCAGTATTCCTCTTGCTGCCTGGATGTGCTGAGACTTAGTGTGTGCTTTACCCCCCATTGGCCCACATACACAGATAATGAGGACAATAGTTTTGCTCAGAGACATGTGTGCCTAATGTAGTCCTTTTATGTGGGAAAGTGGAACTCTATGGAGATCGGAGAGAAAGGGAATCATTGTGTTCCCGTTTTCTTTCTGTCTGTCTCTCAGGCGTGCAAAATCAGTAGCCATAATACACCCCTATAAGGCTTAATAATTCAATATTTCTTGTATTGATTTTTATTAGAATTGTATCGTGATGGTTTGACTTTATCTTGTTATCCTTTTACAAAATTCTGTCGTCGAAATGTATGATTTCCACCCCAATTTAATTCGACATTACAAAAAATGAGTGAGGTTTTTGTTTACATGTGTGAGGAGTTTTGTCTGATGTAACGCATTACTGTGGAGCACAGTTGCAGTAGCCTAAACATCAGTCTGTGCATTTTATATGAACTCTTGTGTGATCCAGTTGAAATTATGTAATACATAATTTATCACAGTTTTTAAAACTAAATTGCCATTGTGATATATGTGTAGAAATATAGCTCATTTTGTATATACTACCTCTTATGGCAATCTATCCAATAGTTGTTGAGATATTTCAGTCTGGACAAAAGTGCTGGACCAACCGAGTGTCTGACAAACTAACGTTGCTTGGTGCCATGCCAGTAGCATTGCTAATAACCAGATAATAGTGAATACTTGCCAAATCAAGATACTTCACACTGGTTGAAAATTCAGCAAATCTAATATTGCCATAAAGCTGCCATGCCATTAGTTTGCAACATTGCTTGCAATGACCTAAAAACACAGAGATATTAAAGGGATAGCTACCTCCATAAAATGTATGCTGGCAGAAAAAATCATCTCACAGTATGACTGTGAGATGACTATTGGCTAATCTTTTGAATAATCAACAAGTATTTTAGAGAAAGCAGCTGTATACACTGTGAACACTTGTACTGTATCATTACTCCTCATGTACATTCCCTGGACGACTAGTCAGTCACATTAACCTAAGGATGCCCCCCCACACACACACAAACACACACACCCACGCATATAGATGCGCACACATACATCCGCACACCCACACACTAATATTGAGGTCAGATTGAGAGATAGAGACAGAACCCCCATCATGGCACACCCTCCGGCTACCTCTCTGTGAACTGTTCGCTCATGTAGAAGATCCATCTGCCCAGAGAGATGGCAAGAAAATAGAGACGGATGGGGATAGAAGCAGAAAAGGATGACACACACACACACACACACACACACACACACACACACACACACACACACACACACACACACACACACACACACACACACACACACACACACACACACACACACACACAGGCAGCATCCAAAAAAGACAGAGGTGGAAATGGGATTTAGAAAAAAGGAGGGAGGATGCCAGATAGAGAGGAGAAAGGGGGGTGAAGGAAGGCAGATCTGTTCGGCGTTGCCCTGAGATACAGAATGTCGTAATAAAGCAATTGGGAGAGAGAGAGAGAGAGAGAGAGAGAGAGAGAGAGAGAGAGAGAGAGAGAGAGAGAGAGAGAGAGAGAGAGAGAGAGAGAGAGAGAGAGAGAGAGGGAGGGAGGGACTAATACAGAGGTTTAAAAAGGGGAGGAGAGTGTGCCTCAAGGAGAAAGACACTCAATTTTCCTGTTGCTGTGACAAGCCAACACCCCTCTGCCTGCAGAAAGTGGAGCGTTCCAGCTTGCTTTGGGCTCTGTTGTTGTGCAGAGCTGCAGAAGGCCTGATAGAGCCAGCTAGACAGACGAGAAGGAAGGGAGGGATACGTAGACAGAGACAGACACACACTGTGGATCTAGAGCTTGTGTTATCGTTTGATTACCAATTCAACCAGCGACACCAGAGAGGAAGGAGACAAAGGGAAGAGGAAGACAAAAAGTAGCTTCAGTAAAAGCAGGGGAAGTAAAAGAGAGGCAAGGTGAAAGAGGAGAAGGAAGGAAGGAAAGGGAGGGAGGAAGGAGGCTGGGGGCATGAGGAGGGGCGCCTGACTGACATTGCTGCTCTCGCTATCAGCTCACACACACACACACACCGATGTAGGCAGACACACACGCATTCAGCCAGATTATGCACTGCACAGTAGCTGCTCTTTTTTATCCTTTTGCGGAGCCTTGTCCTCCATCCTTTCTTCTCCTCTGAGCAAGAGGACAAGAGCGACAGAGAGAGGAGGAAGAGGAGGAGGGAAACGGAGGAGGAGGAGGAGGAGGAGGAGGAGGGAAGGCATTAACCCTTTACTCTCCTTTACTCAGACACACAGCAGAGAAAGATAGGGGGAGAAGAGTGAAAGAAAAAAAAAAGAGAGAAAGCAGCTTTCTGTTCTATTTCGCCTTCTGCTGTGGTCCCTCGGCCAGCGAGCGGCTAACAGGCACCGCTCATGTCCGTGAACTCGGAGAAATCCTCGTCCCCCGAAAGGTAACACCTCCTCCTCCTCCCCTCTGTCCTTATCTATCATTTCATCCCCATATGTCTGCGTGCATGTCCTTCTGTCTGTCTGTTATTTTGCATTCTTCATCTCTCCCCAACCCCCTCAGCACCTCCATGTTTTGTATCCTCTCTCTTTCTGTTTCTGTCTGTGTATCCTTCTTCTATTGTCTGGGTCACAGCAGTCTGACTGTAGTGAGGATGAAAAAACGCAGTATTTCATTGTTGTATTGTGCTGTAACGTTTCAGTTGGCTGCTAAAACGGAACATCCTTCGTACATACATCTATATTACACAACCTCTTTTAAAATCATAATCTCTTTCACACTCTTCTACACAGACACACACTCGAGCTGCTGCCGCCTTCTGTGGCTACAACAACTATGACAACAATAACAAGAACACACAAACACACACACACACACACACACACACACACACTGTCTCTTTATGGTGCTGGAGCACAGAGCTTACACAGCAAGAGTGTCAACACACGTCAACATTAGCACAGCCAACAGCAGCAGCAGCAGTGCATCTCAGCAGCGATGCAAGACAACAGCTCGCCACATGACGCACCTTAGTGCATAGCTTTACTGAACAATGATACCTCAGAATGCCACACAACTTCTATACACACACGGGCAGTTTTATCATATTTGGACCAGCTGTAATGCATCAAAGATTTACATATTTACACATTGTGAAACAATGTCATCAAATCAAATCAAGTACCGGTGATAAGCATGAATAGCAAAGTCACAAGGCACCACCAACCACATGGCACACTGTGGCTAATGAAAATACACACACAGACAAAGACACACACAAGCATCATTTCAAATTAGTCTGGACAGTTTATTCACAACATACAATGAGTATCATGCGTATTTAGGCTAGCCATGGCTCAGAAGCCATTCCATCCTTGTTATTCAATAAAGATTAATGGCCTCTTTAATCATTTGTACCTATTCGTGTCAAATTAGACCCTCACATGCACAAGATCAAAGTGAGCACCTTTGCATTTCTTACAGGGTTGCTTGGATGATCCTGATTTAGAAAATCTCTGTTGTTGTAATGGTTTATAGGTCTGGGTGTCACTGCAGGTGTAACTCAGCCAGTTAAGTTTTTGTTGTTGTATTGAAAGGCAGACGATGAGAGAAATGTTTGAGAACAAAGGCTTTCTTGTTGGTAGTTTCCATCTCTGTTTTGAGCAGTGAATCTAAACGCGAACCGGTCAGAGTAGTGATATGTGTCCAAACAGCTTTACTTCATGCATAAGAAACCGTATCCATTCAGATTTAATCGGACCAAGCCCACATTCTTCTTTCAGTGTGCAAATGCGGAAAGAGCTCGATTTGACGGGTGCTCGAGGGTGAGGAGCAGGCAGACTGGATGACTCAGGTAGCCACTGATGCTGTGCCAAGTACGATCAGGCAGAGCTGCTGCCATCCACACAACGTAGCGCCAGGCCCCAGACTGGCACACTCAAACACAGCACAGTGGGCACACAGATAGGCAGAAGTAAATGGGCACTAACAATATCAGGCATTATTACATGGGCAGTTGGGCACAGAGGAGAGCAGCCTTACATTGGCAGTTTTGGATGGACATGAAGTGACGTTTAATTTGGAGGAGCAGGCAGCAGCAGTAGACGCGTTTACACAAACTGTAGAAAAGCATCTAAGAATGAATGGATATATTGAAATGATCATACTAACTCATATGTTTAGCATCTAGACAAGGAAAATAGGATTCCTGACACACACACACACACACACACACACACACACACACACACATAAATATAGAGTATCGTCTGGCAGCCCTGGTGTGGGGAGATTTGTGGATTTCATCGCTCGGCTAGTTTTTCCCTTCCTCTATTGTTTGGGTCACAGCTGTCTGACTGTAATTAAGAATAATGCAGCGGTCCCTTGTTGCATCGCTACACTCATACACAAACTGCTGCCCTCTTTTAACATTGCATATGACAACAGTAGCGATGCATGCATTAGCTGTTTTCACCATCTCAGGTTGACCAGTCCGAGAGTATGTGAACAGATGTGTTAGTATAGTCATGAGTGTTTATCATCTTTCCTCTCTGAATTAATTCATAGAAACATGATAACGCTATCAGTTATGAACCTCAGGAATAGACTAGCTGCTAATACCCCCATGCTCAAAGCTGTATTTGAATGCCACAAGCTGAACTGTGCGCCATGGATCAGAGAGGAATCTGCAGCTTTGTGAATGTTGCATACGTAGACAGTTGGGTTGCCTTTTGGGCTGGATATGTGCAGATAACAAACACAGGAGATTCTGCTTTAAGTAGTGTTGTATGCCACTGCCAATATACACGGAGTATATAAAGATAGTACTATACAGAATTTTTCTGAACTCACTTGTTGATTAATGAAGTAGTAAATCAATGGAAAATCAACTGTTTTAACTGTCAATTAATCGCTGATAGATTAATTTAAAGTCATGCAATGTCATTTATTAAGAAAGGGGAAAAAAAGGCCAAATACTTGCCACATTTAGCTTCTCAGATGTAAGGATTTGCTGCATTTCTTTGTTTTATGTCATTGTAAATGAAAAATCTTTGGTTATTGGACTGTTGGTGGAACAAAGCAAGCGACTTAGATATTTCACCTTACCTCAGGCTGCTGTGATGGGTGTTTTTCATGACTTTTGGCATTTCATAATTGATTTAATGGGAAAAAAAAATTATACCTTGATTGATAGTGTTTATAATAATAAGTTACATTCATAATACAAGTTATGGTTATTATATTAACTGAGTACAGACATTATTTGTTTGCTGCAGCATGAACTGATTTGGAAGTTTTACCTATTCTTTAGTTATTTTTAGTGGGTTATATTTGGGTCTATATTGGGCTTGTGTTTTGGGACACACCAGCACAATTTTTCTGTCTACATTACAACACCACACACACACACACACACATACACACACACATACACACACACACACACACACACACACACACACACACACACACACACACACACACACACACACACACACACACACACACACACACACACAGATCTGGAGTGCTTCATTTGGGATGTGCACTAATGTGTTTGTCAACAATAAGGCAGAATGGATTGGATAATTTATGTGTGTTAAACCAAAAGGATGGATGGAGTTGAGCCTGAAAAGCGGCACTGTGACAAATTTCTCTTAGAGCATTTGCATTAGGAAGACGATCCCTGTTGTGTAACTTGGCACTTGAGGCATGATGGAGATGGATGGAGGACAAGAAGTGTGTGTGTGTGTGTGTGTGTTTGTGTTTGTGTGAGTCTCTCTAAGTATATGTAAGTGTTTTGACATCCTTGTTGCATGTGAACAGCTTAAAGCTTTTTCTGAGGGGTGATGGCACGTCTGTTTAGGTAATAACCGACGCTGTTTGGTGCAGGGCTTATGTCCTTTAAAGAAACTTTCTTTGCTGTAAGGATTAAACAAGTTTGATAAATTAACACCCAAAGGCCAAGAGTTTACCGGCTTTGTTGCAAAGCTGGCTTGTACAGTAGCTCCTGTAGTTGATGAAAGGTAGAAGTGCTAAGAGCTGGTGGGTAACCTCACTGTCTTTAATGCTGATCGTCTCACCTTCAGTCAGTGTGTATTCTGGGGTCTGTGTGTTTAACTAAGTGTCATGCTACAGCAGAAAATGTCACGTCCACTTCAAAGAGCACACATAGATAAAATATGACTAATTGGTTTATTGTCTGAAATCCACATGTCATCCATATGCATGATTCGAGCATTCTTGTACGGTATACCTGTGCTTGTGGTTCTATGGCTGTACATTGTAAGTGTGATTGGATGATGCATGGTTTTACTGTGATAACTGAAACTGCCACTCTTCACGGACACAGAAAAGAAAGAGGGGAGGAGGAGCAAAGAGAAGGAAAGAAAAGGGGGGAAGAAATAACAACTGAGGGAGAAGGTGGGAGGTAAAATGAGATAGATCCAGAACTATTAAGGCTTGCATCACAAATCCAGATTGATTGACTAAACATTGTCTCCCATTATCTGATATTAGGAGGTCAGAAGGAGCAGCATAGACACACCTGCCTCCCTTTTTCTCCTTATCTATGACTAACAGCTCTATGACACTAAAAAGGGGTGCAACTATCGATTATTTTCAATATAAAAAATTTTTTTAAACTCAGATTTTATTGATTTTTAGTATAAAGAACAAAGAGCACAGCGTCAGTGGGGTACATGTTCTTAGTATTAATACTTAAATGTCTCTGACATCAAAGTTTTTGGTGGTGACTCTATTGTGATTGGTATAGAAAAGTTTTCAGAGCCTAAGGTGATGTCTTTAAATTGCTTATTTTAACACAAAAAAATAATCAAGTTAGAACCGATTATTCAGTTGAAAGAATTTCCATAATTGATCAATCATTTCAAACAAAAGTTCCAGTTTCTCACATGTAAGGATTTTTTTGCTTTTCTTGAAATATCTTTGGGGTTTGGACTGTTGGGTGGACAAAACAAACAACTTCACGATGTGGCTTTGGGCTCTGGGAAATTGCAATGAGCATTTTTCTTTCTTTTATAGATTATATGATCCGCTTTGGCATTCTTATTTAAAAAATGACGAACAATTAATTGATCCAAATTATTTGCAATTAATTTTCAGTGAATCTACTAATCGATTAATCGACTGCTTTTCTCAGCTTTCAAAGTAAACCAAATCTGCGTATTACAAAAAAATCAGAAAGCGATTAAATGTAAGGAAAAGATAAAAGGGAGGAGAACAGGGCAGATAGAGCAGCAGAGGATGCTGTCTAAAGTATTGGAATGTGTCCAGTCGATCAGTAAGCCAGGCCAATGCATCAGACAACATCACATCCAGCTCTGGTAGATTGTGTGATGGCAGCTATCACATTCACACAGTATATGTAGCTTCGACTGGCCTAAATGGCCTCCACCATCTTCTCTGGTCCATCTCACACACACACACACACACACACACACACACACACACACACACACACACACACACACACACACACACACACACACACACACACACACACAAGCCGCCCCAGCAATGCAGGGACATGACAATAGCTAATGAAGCGTGGCAGGGAGATAGCTAGCAAACTAGCCTGCCTGCCCTGCCTGTCTGGCTTCCTGGCCCCCATTATCTCTACCAGCCCACCAGCCCCCTCTTTGTCTGGAAAAAAGGCAGGTGATATACCTCTACTTTCTCTCCGGCCACCTCCTTTTTTTTACTGTTGTTTGGCCTCCAATCTCCATTTGGGACAGACGGAGAAGGTGACATCCTCATACATGCTATCTTTTCATCCCTCCAAGGCCTTTTAGTGATGTAGCAATGGTAAATAAAACTGCATGTGGGTTCATGTCTAGTCAAAACTGGTCCGAAATATACAGGCCTGGCAAACAAGTCTATCCTGACTGCATAGCACAGAATTTCCACCCGGCTCAATGAAATCCTATGTGGTTAATCAGTAATAGGAATCACTGACTCAAGCATCGAGCAGCCAGGAACAAGACACCTCATAAGTAGTGTGTCGAACGCAATCGTCATGGCGATACCCCCAAGGAGTGGGTCATGTGAGCCGGACCCAGGCACCTGATCTAGCGGGAGTGCCTCGGCAGGGTTGTGGTGTCAGTGAGTGTAGTATTGGGTCAAGGGTCACACCGTGGCTGAAAAATCTATATACTGCAGGGTGATACTGTTAATGTGGTGTGTGAAACTGGAATCACTTCTAATTATTAAAGAATATCCTTTTGTTAAGTTATTACGTGCACCTACACTACGACGACAAAGAAAGAGCAATACTATTTTGCTACTAATACTAATAGAGCGAAAACCCTTTGACATTAGTTGACCTGTAATGTAACAGCACCCATTGTGAGCACATCTGCATTCCACAAAATATTCAGTTGGATTTGGCAAAAGCTTGGAGCAGATTACCACTAAAATTATACTTTAAACTTACTTTGTATAAAAACAGTAGGAATTTTGCCATTGGATCCACATGACAAGCAGCATATCATTTTATTCTGTTTCTACCGATTTAGACCTAATCCAGTGCTCCCAGTTTTTGTTGACTCAGTATGTTTACATATACAGCCTTCCAGTCTTTCCTGTGCTGCTCTGGTCATGTCCAATCGCTCACTCTTTGCCCTTTCTATCTTTGCATCTTTTCACTATCTTCTTCTATTACTGTCTTTATTCTCTCTTCTTATTTAGCCCTTTTGTTTTTAACTTCCTATATCCCTTGGCCTACTGGTTTTGCTTCCATTTGGGAGGGTTTTGGTTTCTCTGTTGGAACCAGATCTTATGCAGTACTAGTCTTATAACTCGCGGTGGCATTGGTCACGTTCATTGTTGTTGCTGAAGAAGAGTTAGGAAAAAAATCTTGATAATAACGTGCGCCACTTGTTGCATTTGTGCAAGATTGAAAGTAACAAAATGAGATTTTAACCCAGCATGAATTTATGAATCTGTAATCTAAAATGCACTAAATTTCTTTTACTACACACATCTCCTCTTTGGTAACAAAAACAATCTTACTCTGGGTCCATAAAGTAGCATGCTTGCGTTGTTAGTATATTGTTATATTGCCACCAACTGTGCAACAGGAGGAACCCATTGGATTTAATAAGCCATTCCAACAATTTTAATAATAAGCTGTATTCCCATTACGCAACAAGCGCTTGTCGAAGGAAAAATGGGATAAAAAAACATTCCCCTTTAGTTCCCCTATCTTACGGTGTAATGTCTTTAGCTGCAGTGTGGATAGTTAGCATGCAGCTCCGGCCTCTCTCTCATTATTTTACAGCTATCTGACATCAACGTATTAGTCTTTCTGGAGTCGGCTGTACTGCTACGACACTGTAAGTTGTACTCAGCAGAAACAGGGAAATGGAGGAAGAGTGAGAGAAGGGGGAGAGGGAAGAAATAGGGAGGACCAAATGTTAAATTTTTTTGGAGCAGAAGAATTTCTTGGTACAAGGATAACCAGAGGAATGAACTCATAAGAGGGACTTAAAAAGAAATGATAAAGCCTTAGGAAGAATTCTGAAGAGCGAAAGACCAAGATAGAGACATAGAGAGCAGAGAACAGGAAAGGACAGGAGAAACCTCAGGAGAGAGCCAATGGAGACGGCTGAGGAGCCTCAGATAGACAAAGATAAAAAGCAGAAGGGGAAAGGAGAGGAGGGAAAGTGAGGGAAGATGGAGGGAGAAGATAGATGGCTCTCTGCAGACTTGCGCAGTGTGTTGGGTAATGCTAGGTCACCGGGGGACTAATCTCTACTGATGCTGCAGCGTTGAAGCAGTGGAATGATAATGGCGTTTGTGTGTGTGTGTGTGTGTGTGGGGGCGGCTTGTGTTTGTTTGTGCGGCTTTGCATATGGATGTGTGTGAAAAGATAATTCGTTTGCATTTGGAGCTACCACTTTTTGTCTCCTCTTGTCTGCTGCTACAGTCACACACAAACATACACAAACAGACACCTTATGCCCTGTAGGACTGAGTCATTCGTCTGCTGTTTAACTGATAACAATATTCATCTGTTGTGTCGGAGAACACTGTTCGACTGTTTTCTCTTCCTGCAGCATGGTCATGGGTGTTTTTTTGTTGTTGGTCCACATCAGCCCTGCGTGGGTGGGGTTTGTAGAGCTCTGGACCCTTGAAACACTTCCAGATTGTCAACAACATGCCAGCTCTGCACGCTCAGCTCCCACTATGGCCTCTAGTTTAACATCAGTCAAGTGGCGGTAATGTCCAATAATGCCACGCCTGTGTGTCTTCCTGTTGACGCTGGCACACCCGGGCTGGGTATGGCGATCCTGATGTGGGTACTCTCTCCCCCATTATCAAGAGAGAGTCACTACGCACATAGCCCCTATGATATTATACGAATAATCTAACATGAGAGAAAAATATAATAAACTGTGTGTGTGGCTAAACCAGAACTTTTATTAGGCCTACTATATGACTAATTAGGAGAAATGTGGACATGGTCACAAGTAGAGATGCACCGAATGACCCGGCTGGTGACCGGAATTGGCCGATTTTTCACGTGATCGGCCACGACCGGCAACCGGCCGGTCAGTCTGACATATGCCGATTTGATGCCGGTCAAATGCTGTAAATAAATAACATTGTAAAGGCTACCATACACAATGCATAGGAATTATATATAGGCTAGCAAATAATAACAATAAACCCACTATTAATTCTATTATCTTAATGTAGTGTAACTACTGTAGCATGTAAATAATGCACATAAAATACAAACATGAGCAAGGGTGTTCAACAATCGCCATTATATCGAATCAACAGCCACGTGCAACCTAGCTAGCAGGTGAAGAACACAAACAACGAAATCACCAGCTAACAATGAACTGACAACATAAGTTCTACCACTTACAGTTCTCAAGGACGCACACACGTGATCTCCGCTGGCTAGTTATCCCTCGGACAGCGAGTCTCTTTTTCTTTCTCTCACTTTTCCGCCGTGTGGCGCGTGTGCCCGCTCGCGGTGTGAAGCGCGTGTCCGCGCTATTCTCCGACATGCACTCTAAAGGCCCTGACACACCAACCCGATAATCGGCCATCAGACAGTCTAGCGACGTCGGTGACTCGAGTCTGTTCGGTGTGTTCCGTGCCGTCGTCCGTCGGAGGAGCCGTCGGCCTTCATTTTCACCAATCTGACCAATCCGGAAATAACCAGCGGGATGAGTGATGAACGCCTCTCAAAATCTGACGAAAATCTTTTAAACTGACGACTTGGTCGATCTGAAATGAAGACGGATTCAGCAACTGTATGGCCTATTTCTCGCTTAAAATGTTTTCAGAAACACGTTTCAGTGAACTATTTTCGTAAAATACGAGATCGTATTTCGAACAAGCCTCCATTTCTATCTGCTGGAGAAGCCAGACCCATGTGATGCGTTGTCATTTCTGGTTTGCATTTTTTCTATTACGTCTCGCGCACGGGCAGAACGTACGCTCAAGACGGAGTCGCTTCGGTGTGTTCCAAGGCACTTTTTGGACTTCGGGGAGCTGGCTGATCAGTCCGACTGCCTTTTCTGCCGACGGTCAGCCGTCGGTTAGTGTGTCAGGGGCTTAACAATCACTGCTACAAATGCATTACCTGTTTTCCCTGTTTTCATACAGAAGTTTAGTTTGCTAATATTTGCGGGTGTTCGCAGTTATCTATCAGTTCATTTTAGTTTACATAGTATGTTAAGTCACTAAGTGGTTAAATTAACCCTGCCTTCAATTGTATATTGAAGTCCCTATAGGGATTTTATTGAAATATTATACAGGTCCTGACATAATAAATTAAGTGAACTAGTGCTTGTGCCTTTTCCCAAGAACTTATTGATAGCTTTTCCCAACTACTGCTACAGCTTTTCTTTTTCATGCAGGCCTGCTGAATACAATAACCCATATCCTGCTTACGTTGTTGACGTATTGAAATATATTAAATTATTAATTAAGTTTATTAGGCTACTTAATAGAATAAAATACTAAGATCGGTGGAGACACTAGAGCTGGGTAATATATCGATATTATATTGATATCGAGATATGAGACTAGATATCGTCTTAGATTTTGCATATCGTAATATGGCATAAGTGTTATCCTGGTTTTAAAGGCTGCATTACAGTAAAGTGATGTAATTTTCTGAACTTACCAGACTGTTCTATTATTTGCCTTTACCCACTTAGTCATTATATCCACATTACTGATGATTATTTATCTAAAATCTCTTTGTGTAAACATTTTGTGAAAGCACCAATAGTCAACACTACAATATCGTTGCGGTATTTGGTCAAAAATATTGTGATATTTGTTTTTCTCCATATCACCCAGCCCTAGGAGACACGTTGCCTTATATTAAGTGTTTCCCAGTTTTAGTTAAATATTTGTTTGTCTAAACGCTGTTGGATGAAAGTGGTGAGCCAACATACAAACACATATAAAGTTCTGTTAAAAACTCTAATAATGTTTATGATATCCGTAGCCTAATACAGGGACAACCCACACATGTCATTATTTTTAATTAGCTCTACCTTTTACAACTGGCTTTGCACATGACACCGCTGGTCTTTCTGTGGCCTAACCCTTAACAGCAATATGTAAAGCTTTGAGGCCAGACACACTGGTATGCTAATGAGCTGACATTCAAATTATATAATAAAATATTTTTGGTAACAGTGTCTGGAAGCTTAATTGACATTGGATGTCTTTTCAGAGTGCTCAGAGTGTATTTTAGGTAACAAGTTAGTTTCAACAGTCATACAGATGGAGGCGTGTTAATGTGTTGAGGGTGTTGCATTTCAGATCTGTATGTGAGATATTGTGTGTGCGTTTGTGTATAAAAGATGCATCTGGGCCTCTGTTATAGTATGTGTGGGGATTAGTGCCTATATGCTTAAACACTTCAAACTCGAAGCAGGCATTGAGACGGATCCTTGGCAGGTGGGTGTCACAGTCCCACGTGACTTTTGCTGGAATTCAAGGCTGGGCTCTTCTGTCCCTCCACTGTTGTGTCCGTGAGTCTACAGCAGAGAGCGGGAGCTACTGTACAGTGTCCTCTGTTCGTCCGTCCATCACTCTTTCCTCTCCCTATGGAGTTAAGCTCGTGTCTGACCACTAAGAAGAAATGGGGTCTGGCTTTGTGCGTGCTCCGCCTGCGTCACAGGGCCCTCCGAAACAGGTAGAGTGGGGAAAAAATAAGAATAAGAATGAGGGAAATAAAGTATCGGAAGGGGTGCTGGATCGAAAAGACCAATAGGCAATTTTACAGACGGCGTGGGAGTTCCCATTTTCAGCTACAAACAATAAAAGACAACAGTAGGCAAGCTGTCTATGGAGTGTATTTATTTTGAGGGTGGATTTGCTGAGTTCTTTTTTTCAGAAAGAGATAAACATTGTTTAAAAAAACACTGTGATGACCAGATATATTACTTCAAAAATGTTAATGTTTTTCAAGCACTGAAAGCTTTTGTTATTTTGCTTTTTGTGTTGCTGTTGGCACGTTTGACTTTCTTATTTTGGAGTAGACCACACTCATTATAGCATCACAATTTAAATTCAGTCGCTTTGTGTCCAATCTCTCTCTGTAAAAATAGAGAAGAGCAGCGCGGCTTCTGTGGTCTGTGCAGCTTCAGGTAATCATAATGGACGCGCTCTGCTGCGGTGATGCTGCAGCAGACGTGTCACAACTCAGGCTTGTGCTCCTGTACTGTATGTACTGTATTTCTGCCGTAGTTTTGGTTTTCTACCGCTGATGTAGAGCAGCGTATAGCCGCTTCCCAAACAAGGCTCTCTGTCTGTCAGAAGTTCTGAGGTACTACCATATCGGCAGAGCAATAATGTAATGCACAGCCGACTACTGTGCAGGTGGATTTTTCTGAAATGTTATGACTTTATTCTTGTAATATTATAACTTTTATTTTTCCCAAAATATCATGACTCCTCCAACTCTCAGAGAACACAGATGAGCTGAGTTATATTTTGAATGTGCAGAACTTTTTGAACATGAGCAGAAATCTTGTTGAAACACATCTGCTATTAAAGTCCAGGGGTTTAATGTATCCATGAGGTGAATAAGCATGCACATTTAAAGAGGTTATTTCTCCAACAAAAGACGCAAAAGAGGAGGGAAGAGTACATTATGCCTTAATGTGTACTGACTCGGTCAGCAAAGATAGTGAGGAAAAAGTTGATCTACGGGAGAATACATAGTTCAACGCAATACAAAATGCCCTTGAGCCTTACTGCATTATATAAAAATATAGTTTTACATTTTGAATTGTCATCTGTTTCCCTTAACATAAATAAAGATATTTACAGCATAAATTGATGCAGAAAAAGTTAGAACTTGGTGCCAAAAATTCACCAGAATGCAGGAATTTTTGCAGGAAGGTTTAATGCTCAAGGTTTTCTGGGTTAGGACCCCAGACCCCCACATCACATCACAAACAAACAAAACCTTTGCTTTTGGGTTGCCTGGCCAGCTGTGATTAAGCCAAATGTTTGTGTCATCTAACTAACATCTACAAACTGGGCAGCTGAACTGAAAATACTGATCACGGCTATTAACAAACTAGCCAATCGCCGTTTTTTTTTTGTCTGCTCTGTGTGTATTGCGTTCAGTTTATTTTAATGGGTCCGGGCTAAGCCCCGAACCTCATCAAGTCCTAGAAACGCCCCTGGATATGTAACACCAGAGAAGGTGCAATGATCGCTGCTATTTCTTGCTTTCTTGTTGCATGGTTTTGATGTATTGTTGTGAAACCCATCAAAACATCAATTTAAATTCAACAACTTTGATTTTTGTCTTTCTATTAAGATTTTGCAGAGAATAAGCTAAATAATAATGTGATTTTTTAATACAGTGAATACCTCTGTGGAAATTAAATTTGGACAACATCAATGTGGTTTTAGACACATACATAGAAAAACGTCAATCCACATTAAAGCATTAAAACACGCTGTCCATTTCTGCTCTTCCTTGGATTGGCAGGTGTCTATTTGACCTCTTATTGTAGTTCTGAGGGACAGTTGGATACAGATCACGTTAATGGTGACATTGATTTTGATTGGCAGTGATAAATAGAAATGATTTAGAGCCTGCTTTAGAAAACTAATAAGGTCTTGTTACTTTTCAGGAGGATTATTGTTACTGTACCTAGCTCAAGATGAGGCCTTTGCTATCAATGAAGCCCCCTGGGAGTGGTGAGCAAGGCTGCTGTGCTAATAATTAAGTCTCAAATTGCAAGTACATGATTCCTCTGTGTTGCTTGTAATTATGGTGGATTTGGGCAGATTAAATATCTTTTCTGAAAAAAACCTACATTTCTCATAAGTACTAAAAGTAATTTATTAATACACAGGATTTCATGTTGCCGTTGTTTTTAGCCACAATCCAAGTACAGAAAAGCATGCATAAAGAAGCCTGATTTGTGTAAAAAGATATAGTGATGCATGATGGTGACAATGGTGGACTTAAGGCACATTCATTCATTCAGGCTCATTGTAAATCTGCAGCCAAAGGAAAGCTCCATTTTATGCAAAGTTATTGATATTGGTCTGTCACTAGTTGTTGTGGCTATTTTTAGTTTAATGATATAAGATTCACAAAATGTCTTGCAGCGTGAGTCAATGTAGCTACACGCTGCCAGTATATTAGGTTTATTGTCCAGCCTAATAGAAGTATATGTAGGGTTCTGATCCTTTAACATCCTTGCTTCCTGTTGAGAATGTCATTATCTAGGCCATGTAGAGCACCACAGGTGATGACATACTTATCTACTTACTATCTACTTACTAATATCACATCGGTGAATAAGAGAAGACAGTTGAAGGCTGTGTATTTACTGTATATGTGCCTACAGTATGTTCGTATTGGCATTTTACATACATGCACATAGCCCCTCATGACACTCTCGCTTTTCTGAAACTGAGTGTGGGCGGATGTGACCTCCATAACACCAGGCTTTGTGGCTGGCTGACGTCACTGGAATGTATAAATACAGAATGCAGTGAATGAGTGCACTATAGAGAAAGGAGTGCAAAGTTTAAAATGCACCGCACAATAAAATATAAAGCAGATACCCGTCGGCTCAGTGTGTATGAAATGTTGTTAGTTGTTTCTATACTGAGCAGAAGAAACCATGAATCCCAGACTAATGGCTTTTTGTACAACAGAGCAGAGAAAACGCATGAATGTGATTTTCTTGGTGTGCATGTATGTTTTTGTGTTTTTGGGGATGTGGATGTTGGTCTTTGTGTTCAGGAGATAGAAATGTGCTTGTCCCACTCGGTCTGCAGTCATGTCACTTGACTTCCACTGCCTCAGGCGTTGTGTCTTTGTGTGTTTTGTGTACACATGCGCACATACGCCACCCCACCAGCCATGTAGAGCAGTGCTCCTGTTTTCTAATGCAAATTTTATTCCAAGTCAACTGGGTTTATCACAAGGGTTTTCCATGCAGCCACGAGTGTCTACCTGCTGCACGTTTATTTTAGTGCACCAGCATCTCTACATTTGTGCGTTCAATCGAGGATTGTATGGATGTTGCTTTTTAACCTTTGTTGTTTGTCATCTTTAAGTGTGTGCACATTTGTTCCCCTGTGTATACGTGTACGCTGTGCATTTTATATCTACTTGTAGAGTTCAGTCAGTGCAGGGTAGCATGTGGTTGCCTGTGTGGGAATTTCAACAACAGTCGATTCAGCCTCTATAGATTGGTGTGGCCTGAACCCTGCGGCACAAAGCAGAGTATTTATATTTTTCTGCGTCTATTAATAGAAGCTACAGTATTTAGCTTAATCATCGAGAGTTGAAAAAAAACACACACTCTAACCCCATTATAATCATAACTAAATTATGACTTACATTCCAGTTTTTAGCCATTCAGCTGATGCTTTTATCCAGAGTGACATACAGCACAGTGTGTGAGGTGGAAGCAGGTCATTGTCTTGTGTAACAACATCTCAGCAGGATGCAAGGCTATCGATGAAATGCATGTTATTTGCTGTAAAATGCATCGATTCATTTAGTTGCATTGTGTATATATTTTTTATTTTTTTAGAGCTAGCTAGACTGTCTTGGTTATGAAGCTACTTTATCGGTCACTGTGAAGAAGAAGAAATTGTTACAGCAGTTCAGGAAAGAAGAGGTAGATGCAAATGGGCAATCCATACGAACATGAATAACAAGAAAATAGAAATTAAAAGAAAATTCTACCTCCATTAAAAGAAAAAAAACTTTTGTGCAACTGTGGCTGCCAAAGTGCTGTATAATGGTTATGTAAGGTGTGTTATTATCTTATCTAATAATGGTAATACTTTTCTATTGATTGTGCTTTGAGGAACCAGTGATATTCCACCATCTCTCCTGCCTTCTCCTTGATGGTAACATGTAGAATCATTGATGAAGTTGACCCCTAGTTCCGTGCTCTGGCAAAGAGTTGCAAGTCAATCTTATTACACTGTTTAATTCATCTTTCTATAAGACCTGTGTACCCTTTTGCATTATTCTCATTGATGCATCTGGTGATACATGAGTCATCAGAGGACACTTGGCAACAGATCCACCACACATTTTAACCATACGGTGCACAGTATTCCGGTACAACTTTGTCCCTCATTTTGTGGTAAACCTGCAAGCTTCTAGCCCAGCTTGATGGGCTGGATGGATTTGAAGGCACTTCAAAGTAAAGGTTGTGATTTTGATTCAAGTTTTTAAAGTCAATTCAACCATGTTAAATCTGCCTCGTCATTCAATACCCAATTTCAATAGCTAAGGAGTAAAGTCTCATCAGAGTCGGTGAACCAATAAGCATGCAGCATGCTTCTACCAAGCTCTAATAATGCTGGTGATTGGCTGTCTAACGTTACACGTTGTAGAGACACGCAGGAAAAACGACGTTACGCACAAAGACATGGCTCGCGTAGTAGGAGCTGAAAATAAAATAAAAAAGCATTTGTGCTGTTAGGAACCTGTATCGAAGTCACGGTATCGGTATCACATTTTTTTTAACGATACCCAGCCAATCATAAATTAAAATATCTAGAGGTGTGGAGTTAGAAAGAATTGAGCTCACCAGACCTTTTGTAGCCCGCTCCTCACCTCCACTTGAGGCTAGCAGCCCAGGGCTACATTTGCCGCATAACACACCTGAATCTCAGACTGAACAATTTAACAGACTGGTGGTCAAGTTAAATTGTGGGTAATGTAGGTGCCAGATTTTGACAAGCGAAGAAGAATGCATAGAAAAAAAGATGATATTTCTGGTTGTGTTAATGGATGTTATACGACAGTACAGGTACTGTTTACGACAATGTTTTTCTTTATGCTCTTGACCGAGGAGTGTGCGCAGTGTGGATGTATAATAGTAACGGCTCAACATGGTGTTTTATTATAAATCCATGGATATGGTGAGCATGTTAACGCACATTTGACGGCATCACCCAGATGTGCCGATCAGTGGGGTGAGAAAAAATAAACTTTATCCCCGCTGCTTTCAAGCAACCTTTAGACTCGAAAGCAGAACGGGATGAAACAATCACTGAAGCAGTTGGCATTTATATTGGCATATTATACACATTAAATATTCTCCTATCTAGCCAAGGTGGAACTAATTGTAACACGTGCACACGTTTTATTTTTTAATATCCTGTTTTTTTGTGCGTGTCAAAGTTGTGAGTTAAATATGATCGTTGAGTATTATAATAAAATGTTTTATTAAATTCAGGTTATAATATATTACATGGTAAATAATTCTTTTCTCAGGCCTGAAATCCACACTAATTTTCCATTATATGGCCGTTTAGTTGGCATTAAATTTCATCTTAGGTGCCATTAAAAAGGTCTTACAAAGTCTTAAATTTAAATTCAAGAATCCTGGGGGTACCCTGCCAATCACAATCGTCTTGGGCGGTGCTAAGCGCCGAGCGGAGCCACGGTGCAGCTGCAAAATAGCCGGGAAGGGAAGGAACTTGTTTTGGTAGAACGTGTAGGTTCAAAGGTTGTTTTAGTCGTGCAACAGAAAACTCAGATTGGACAGATAGTCTAGCTAGCTGTCTGGTTTTACCCTGCAGAGATCTGAAGAGCGGTTAACCATAGTCTTCATAAATCGACCGGAGTTTAAAATTACACCACAAAGAAAGTGGAAGGTAACGGAATTTCCGGCAGAACAAGAGCAATCCCGGAAGTGGAACGTCGTGGATGAAGACTACCCTAGGGCTAATGTTGTCTGGACCTCTTGCCTTGAAAATACCTCTGAAGACAAATTTGTAGTACAGGATTGTGGCAGCAGCCACATTCATAGTGTATGCTGTATGGGAATCTAGCATTGCACCTTGTGATAATGTATTGAATTGATGGCTGGTGGTATGAAACAGGATCCTGCTGAGCCATCAGCTAGAGGTTACGTGGGGGCAGTGCAGGCTTCATCCTGAAAATAGCGTTGAGATCTCAGTCCTCTGCACAGACACATACTCTGGAGGAGAGGAGAGAATGAGTCAGCTGTCCAACCGGGCCAAGATGGAGAGACGGAGAGAATGAAAGATTAACGATGAATCAATCAGAGGTGGAGACTGTTGGAATGGTTAAGCAGAGCTGAAGGACACCCGCGGTCTGAAACCCACGCCTTAACATTGAGAGTGGAGGATGATGCTCTTGTTGCTAAGGAATACCTGTTACCCTGGTGATAACGAGACATGTTTAAGGATGAGTCATCAAGTTTTAACTCAAGAGCTGTCAACTGTTTTATGGCTTCTGAGTGGTCGGAGATGTGTTAGAAACGCTCTGGTTTTCTTTGTCATTATATTATATGCAATTATACTGCAAAAACATTCTTTTTGGTCATGTCTATAAGATTCAGGAAAAATAGAAGAAAAAATGTAATTGCAAAGAAGATATGCAACGAGACAATGGGTTCAAGATGCATTTTAGTCTTTCCGTAATAATGTATTTCCGTAATTATTTATGGCATAACTGCATGTATTTTGGCCTGGCTATAGCAGGCAGATCAAGACTGACAGCAAAGGTTAAAAAAGGCACTCGTAGTTTGTCATTCTCATGTCTTTTCACTGATGTTATCAAGAAAAGAAATTTTTTACTATGTGTCATTAAATGGGGCAAATACGATGAGACCCAGATTCCTTCAAAATGATTGTGGCATTCTTTTAACTGGTTCAGTTACTGATTTTTTGTGGATGGAGCAGTCACCACACACACAAGCAACAAAACCTAGTCAAATCACAACATCAAAGATATGTATGGGCTGGAATACTCGAAATAAATGATGTGTTGATAGGAGGCAGAATAATTCACAATCTCAACCACTTCAACTTACAACAGTAAAGACAGATCATATTCAGTCTTTACTGACATCATCATTTCAAAAGAATCATATCCAGGGAAGCATTTTGACATAGACACTGCTCTAGCTTCCATACCTTTTTTAAAACACCACTGGGAGTGTTATCTATCTGCAGATCCATGGGCCTCAAAACAGTTTCAAAGTGATGGAATTTTACATGAGAATAGCATTTGAGCTATTTACATAGTTATTAAAAAAACTATCAAAAGACATTAGTGATCCACACCGTTGCACCAGGTGACATCTTTCTCCATTACAATGAACATGGGTACCGTCCTGCTGCTGTAAATACTCACAAAAGAACCAAATCATGCTGAAAATTACTCTTACACTATTTGCTTTGGATTGAGTAAAGTTTGATTCAAAACTACAGGGCCCAGCTGTTTTAGCAAATTATTTAGCTTTTAAAAATGTAAGTATGCATTATATTCATGACCTAGTTTTTTTTATAAAGGATTGTATTTTTTATGAAATAGGTTAGAGGGTGAGAGCCAGGGAAGTCCGAATTTATTGAGAGATGGACTAACACGTTGTTGTTTTGTCTTTTCTTGGGATTTCTTGACATTAACCATGATAAATACTATCGCCAGCCTTATCCTTTACACCTGGGAATACCGTCAACATTTAGGCTATGTATGTTGGTTAGGCACTGAGACATGATTATAGCCCGACCATTATTGGATTTTTGAGGCCGATATTGATAGTTTGGAGTTGTAAATATCTTATTACAATATATCAGCCAATAGTAATTTTTTACAATACATTGCATAAACCAACAATCATAATACGGATCCTTGAGATTGTTTTTTTTTTTTTATAGCAATGCGACCAAGATAATATACAAAGACATTTTACATTTAACCTGTCAGTGCTCTCTGGTGGACAAACTATGTAATGGTGACACTTCTAAATTACGATTAAAATACGATGTATCTGCTAATAAGCTAATATTGGCTGATTTATCGGTCTAGCTCTAGTGATTATGCTGTCCATCAACCAGAGCTTCTGATTCTAAACATGTGCCACTGACGTTCAACAGCGTGCAGGATTTCATGCTTACCATGCTCCATCCTCTGTTTAAATGTGTAATAATATATTTTCTCCATTTATTGGCACTAATTTGCACAGTAACAGCATCAGTTTGTTCCTCAACCAAAGAATGTACTTTTACTTTGCCTATGCAAAGTAGCTACCATACGTTTACCCCTCATCATTTCTGTAACTTAAAATCTAACTTGAACTGTTTTTAAATAGTTAAAAGACCAAAAACAAAAGGTGCAAGCTATACACCCTGCAACCTGATACACCATAAGGCAAAGGGTTTTCTGAGCCTGGTACATTTTTTATTTTTGTGCATGTGTGTGTCACAGTACCGTAAAGGTTAACAACCACAACTCTACAGATGATGACTGTCATTTTCCTCATTGCGGGCATACCTGAAAGCTATCCTGGAATTCATTTGTTTTATAGAAGATATTAAACAACATGACACAGTGTTGCAGATGCAATTGTGTAGCTCTCTGTACAGTTGAACAGTGCAGTTCTGGTCTAGCAGGGTGTCTGTAGACTTTGGCAGCCATTAACAGCCTCTGAAGGGGGAGAGGTGGGGAATTACTCTCTGGATCTACTGTATGCTGTGATTTGCATATTTAAAAAAGGATGTAACATCTCACTTTTGTACAAATAAAAGCAGAACAAAAACCAGATCATCACCACCCCCTCAATATCCAGACCTTTTCTGAGTTCAACTAAAGGTGTCTAACTCTGAAACTTTAGTTTCATTGACATGATGACAGTGGATTCTTGTAATTGTTGACACAGAGCTGTATTTATATCAAAATGAATACTTGTTTTGAGGGTAAAGCCAGAAGTTGTTTTACCTGTTTCCTTGCCCTGTCAAGTCAGCAATTTACAGCAGCAAAGCTGTTCAGACAGTGTGGTATGATGAGAAATTTACTGGTAGGAAAAATTGCTTTACGATTGGTGAGGAATTCAGTCTTCAGTGGCGTCTTAAGTCTATCTTCTTCCTGTGGGTTTTGTCAAAGTAAATCACTTTACATCTTTTTTTTTTTTTCCTCAATATTCTCCTCATCCCCCAGCACAGCACAGCGTTTCCACTGCAGTCATGATGATCTTCTGCAGATGATACGGTGATGTCTTCAGGTGTGAATGATGAAGCTGGGACAAGCTTGGTCCTCCGTTGATTAGCAACAAGACGAACCTTTCAAGTTAGCTTAGTACAACAGAACATTTGAACTAATCACGTCATACTGTGCATTACCTGTTCAATGAGTGAAATGTCTTATTTAATTAATGGTTCTTTGGTATGCAGATTTTCACTTAAAGCATGCTGGATCTAAAACAGCGTGCCTGTTGGTGGAGATTGTAACACTGGGGTTACAGATGCCATTGCAGGGCGTGAGAGTGGAAAAGCGGACACTGAAAACTGTGTGTGTGTGTGTGTGTGTGTGTGTGTGTGTGTGTGTGTGTGTGTGTGTGTGTGTGTGTGTGTGTGTGTGTGTGTGTGTGTGTGTGTGTGTGTGTGTGTGTGTGTGTGTGTGTGTGTGTGTGTGTGTGTGTGTGTGTGTTCAGATCTGTCCACACACTTTACACTAAGGTTAGGGTGTAAGAAACAGCCTGGGCATGTCCACACACATAACAAGATGTTGAAGGATGTACGGCACATTCTGCAGTCATTTACTTCCAGTTCCACAGTACACGGTTATAGGCTGACAGACTCTTGTCTCAACCTGTGCTCTACAGTCACATGTACTGGAGCGGTGCTACCACTTTCAAAATAATGTTTTACCAAAATATGCATTTAGTGTCCTATTTTAAACTTGCATTACTGCAGGAGTGGACAATGCCTTAATAAGCTCGCACACACACTTTTACACGAACATAAAAATACTTATACTGTACAGGCAGGACATTCCTGATGGTTCATATTTTCTTCTCCCACACTGCCCCGAAGGCAAGGTGATCACACCTGTGCACAAACACCAGCTGAACCATTACAGTGTTAATATCATCTTGATAATCAGCACAGCTCTGCCATTATATCAACCTTAAGTTTGTGGTGAGGTGCACAAGTGAGGTGCATGTTCCAGCAATAGAGAAAGCTGCAGTTTCATGACCGGATTTGTAGTTTTTCATATAACTGCTAGAATGTAGTTACCGTAACCCTAGTCTCGCATTGCCAGACCTATCTCCACAGCACATACATTGAAATGGTCTCAGGAAGGAACTTGTTTTGGTGGAACATTTGCACTCCGCAAAAGGAAACCCCACATACAATATTAAAACAAGTTAATTGCTCACACAATACAGTAACATGAACTATTTAAATTAGCTGGATACATGGTTAAACTTAATTTGCTTTTACCAGTGTATCGCCGTGTGTATTTTGTCCATAGCAAATCCCCGTCAATTGGTCCCAAAATGTCCCAGTTAGATAGATAATGCCCTAAACATGTTCTTTGTAAATCTTTACAATCATTCCCCGAAAGAACCAAGCAAGCCTGCCTTGTTGAACAATCCAATTGTTTTTCCAAACTTGCCATTTTCAGCGTGTAGCATGCTAGCTCCAAGTTTGTTGTTGTTTCTCGAAGCGAACAGAGTTTGAGAACGTCAACACACAGAGAGCGGAAGGTGAGGGACAGGGAATTATCCTGGAAATGTACTTCCGTTGATCCAGACTACTGTAACCCTGACCCAAACCCTGTCTTTTAACCCAGCATTAATCCTTCATAGCTAGCCAGCTGTACAAAATCTGAAAACATTGTAAACAAAAACACCACAACCAGTAATTTAACTTCTGATTCTAAACATGTGCCACTGACGTTCAACAGTGTGCAGGATTTCATGCTTACCATGCTCCATCCTCTGTTTAAATGTGTAATAATATATTTCCTCCACATATTGGCACTAATTTGCCCAGTAGCAAATACTTAATTGATCATTTCTGTAACTTAAAATCTAACTTGAACTGTTTTTAAATAGTTAAAAGACCAAAAACAAAAGGTGCAAGCTATACACCCTGCAACCTGATACACCATAAGGCAAAGGGTTTTCTGAGCCTGGTACCTTTTTTTATTTTTGTGCATGTGTGTGTCACAGTACCGTAAAGGTTAACAACCACAACTCTACAGATGATGACTGTCATTTTCCTCATTGCGGGCATACCTGAAAGCGATCCTGGAATTAATTTGTTTTATAGAAGATATTAAACAACACAACACAGTGTTGCAGATGCAATTGTGTAGCTCTCTGTACAGTTGAACAGTGCAGTTCTGGTCTAGCAGGGTGTCTGTAGACTTTGGCAGCCATTAACAGCCTCTGAAGGGGGAGGGGGAGGGGGGGATTACTCTCTCGATCTACTGTATGCTGTGATTTGCATATTTAAAAAAAGGATGTAACATCTCACTTTTGTACAAATAAAAGCAGAAAAAAACAGATCATCACCACCCCCCAAAAAAATCTTAATTTCTCATTACACAAATGCTGCACTGTGTTTGAAGGTAATGACCATAGTTCACTGTTGTGTTTTGGTGTTCAAAGATGAGCTTGTTGTCAGCCTTCTGTTTGCTTTCCACTCGCATAGCACGAATGCTTTTTCCACCTCCACCTGTTTTTCAGTGGAATTTAAGGTGGAATGATGTACAGTATGTCTCAAAAAACATACACCCACATACAAGGCAAATTGTTTTGTATGTTTCCCCCCCTGATTGTGTCCATGCTGTTATTTTCTTCCTGTCTCTTTCTCTTCTTTCTCTTTCTCTGTTTCTGTGTTTTCCTGCCTGCTGCCTCTGTTTTTCTCTGCTTGTGTCTCTGTTTTGTTCTGACTGTTCTCTCTGCTTGTCAGCCTACACTACTCTCATTCTGCCTCTCTATTTTTCTCTGTCTCGGCTTGTGTTTGTCTGCCTCTCTCTCTCTCTCTCTCTCTCTCTCTCTCTCTCTCTCTCTCTCTCTCTCTCTCTCTCTCTCTCTCTTTCTCTCTCTCTCTGTGTATACTGTATTTGTCTGTCCGTCTGTGCCTGCATATTTTTCTGTCTCTCCTTTTTGCTTATGTATGTCTCTTGCGGTTGTTGTTTTAGTCTGATTAGGCTTCTCTCTACAGTACATCTGACTTCCTTTTTCTTTCTCTTTCTTTTTTTCTGCCCACCTCTCTGATTTTCTCCTTTCTTGTTTCTCTTCATTTCCACCTCTTTCTTTCTGTTTTCTGTCTGTTCACACGCTCAATTCGTCTTTATTCTGTCCCCGTCTTTCCTCTGCCTGTCTCTCTTTGCTGTCTTAATGTTTTTGCTGCTCGGCTCAGGTCCAGCAAGTTATGGGAGGCTAAGTGTTCGTACAGCCAATGGCAAAATGAGTCTTATAAAAGCGCTGAGCTTATAGATGTGATGTATGACAGACACCCTACGTGACTGCTTTGGTAAAGAAGCAGCATCCTACTGCAAGGACAGCCCTCTACTGTGTGTGTGTTTGTGTGTGTGTGTGTGTGTGTGTGTGTGTGTGTGTGTGTGTGTGTGTGTGTGTGTGTGTGTGTGTGTGTGTGGGCCTTGCCACCACATTAACGCTTGGTGTCCTGGATATTCGCCCCCCCCCTCCTTGTTCTGCAGTTGCCATGGCAACGCACCAAGAGGCTCCAGCATGTGTCTGAGCCTGTGACCGCAATTTTATCACAGCTCACAAGCGCTTGCTTTGTGTGTTTATATTTTTTCTGTCCTAATTTAGCAGTTGATCATGTCGCCGGCACTTTAAGGTGACGTGGAATAGTACGTGTTTGTCGAGCTCTCTTAGGCTCCGTTGTCTAACAGAGAGATCATTGAAACGGCGAGTTTTCTTAAGGTGAAGATTTGATTTAGTCATGATAAGGAAACGTTAGATTGATTGAAAATGTCCCCCTTTTTCCCAGCACTGATGAATGTGAGAGCTACATTCTCACCTCCAATGCACACCTTCTTCATATATTACAGGATTGTGTGACAGGAGAGCTCATCTGACACAAACAATCACAATCACAGCAAATGTGGACACATTGTGTCACATTGTTGTTGGATAGCATTGTTATATCACTGTGGTACTGCAGGCATAGCATGCAGTGGTAGAGTTTAGTGTTCAGTGCTTTAAAGCAGGAGTTCCCAGGAGTTTTTTTTATTTTTTTCAGAGGCCATAAGAGGTGAAGTTTTCCAGCACTATTCAAGAAAAACAATAGAAGAACGTCTGGAAACAATAAATGTAGTTTTGTAATTTTTGTAAATGTTTGACCCCTCAGATTGACCTTGCAACCCCTTGGGGTGTCCCTACCTTCAGGTTGGGAACCACTGCTCTACGGGATCCATGAACAGTAAAGAACCGTGGGCTAGTTAGACCAAAATCGATTACAAGTAGCACAGTGGCAGGTTGGTGTAAATTGTGTTTGGTGGAATTGGCCCAAAACATACAACAAACCACCCCAAATGTGTGCCATGGCAGCATCCTAAAGCAAAACGCTGAACCCCCTGCCTCATCAATCATTGTAAGTCGCCCTGGATAAATGCTCAAAAAGTAGCCAGGCCTATAGAAAGAAGCAGCTTGTGTTCTGCAGCCTATTTTATTTTTTCTCTCTCATGGGCTCAGTTCCAGTTTAGAAATGCAAAAGGGAGTGGAACAAGGCTGCTAACTGAGAGGACCGGTGTGGACAGTGGAGATGAACCTTCTGATATCATAGTTTAATATGTATTAATATGTCAATGTCATTAATCATGCCATGCGTTTTTAAGAATACCTTCTACATAATACTACATTTTTTCAGGATTGATTCAAAATTGATTTTTTTCTTTTTTGATTTTGGATGTCATCCATCTTTTGTCTGGTGATTCATGTCTGAGGTGTTGGGTGGGTGTTGACCGGTTCAACCTGACTGTCTGGGAGCTACAAACAATATCAGCCAATCAACCAACTGCAGTTATGATTTGGACTGGGTGATAATTCAGTGTTATCATTAAGTTCAATCTTATTGATATCTATCATAGCATTAGATCTTAAAAACACAATGTAATGTTTGATGTCTTTTGTTTTTATTATCTGATTTTAAATACCTCAGAACATGAATTTATATTAAAATTAACCTGTGGTTATTATAACAGTATTAAAGGTACCATGACATGGTGCTTTTTGGATGCTTTTATATAAGCCTCAGTGGTCCCCTAATACTGTATCTGAAGTCTCTTTCCCAAAATTCAGCCTTGGTGCAGAATTACAGCCACTACAGCCAGTCGCATAATGAGCTTTCCTTAGGACGTACAATTTCTGTGTCTGTAGCTTTAAATGCTATTGAGGAGGAGAGAGGGGGGGCAAGGTGGAGGGTGGGGGTGTGGCCTTGACCAACAGCCACTTTGCTCGTTTGAAAGCCATGATGTCTCTCTCTAATGAGTGGGCCAAATTCTCTGGGCGGGCAAAGCAGAGAAAGTGGAGGTAACCTCACTCCTTAGGACCTCATAAGGAGCACATTCCAGATCGGCCCATCTGAGCTTTCATTTTCTCAAAGGCAGAGCAGGATACCCAGGGCTCGGTTTAAACCTATCGCCATTTCTAGCTACTGGGGGACCATAGGCAGGCTGGGGGAATGCATATTAATGTTAAAAAACCTCATAAAGTGACATTTTCATGCCATGGGACCTTTAATGTTGTCTGCATCAACTATGCCCAGCCATGGTCATGGAGAAGACTGCTTGTGTTCTGCTCTTTTGTAAATCTGAAAGTGTACTTTTACAACAACTTTAGGGAATATGAGAATAAGATCCATTGGGTTTGGGTTTGACTTTATTATTTTATTTTATTTTATTATTATGTCAAACATGGGGCTTGTCATACACACAAGAAAAAACGTAAAACTAAAGTATTTCCTTAAAGTGATGGTTCGGAGTAATTTCACCCTAGGGTCCTTTGCACCATGACCTCGAGCCAAACACCCCCCCAGAAGCTTTTTTCACCTGGGTCTAACATTGGGAGAGTTAGCGTAGAGTAGCGTTAGCCGCTGAATAGCTTAAGCGCGAGGCTAATGGATCCGAGTGTCTCTTAACATTACCCCACTAATAATGCCGAAAATGATACCAAAGGTCTACACGTATATATAGGTTATGCACTCATAAAACGATGGATTGTAAAGATTGTAAGTACACCAGAAGTTTATGTAAATAACACTTGCCTGCTGGCTTCTGCTCTCTGCCGTTGTTGTTGCTGCTGTAAGACGAGTGCTTAGGGACATCTACAAATTACAACACCGAAAAGAGATGCAACAAAAATATATTTTTAATTTAACTTATTTTTTAAAGTAAGTGCTGTAGTATAACTAGCAG
This sequence comes from Perca fluviatilis, assembly GCF_010015445.1. Taxonomy (NCBI): domain Eukaryota; kingdom Metazoa; phylum Chordata; class Actinopteri; order Perciformes; family Percidae; genus Perca; species Perca fluviatilis. The sequence goes on from NC_053119.1 coordinate 22,811,175, forward strand.
GAAACAAGTAATAATTGAGGTAAGTTTGGAGACATTACCTTATTTAATCATTAAATTAATAAATATTTTTGTTGCATCTCTTTTCGGTGTTGTAATTTGTAGATGTCCCTAAAGCTCTTACTGCCCGGTAGTAACAGCAGCAGCGCAGCGAAGCCAGCAGGCAAGTGTTATTTACATAAACTTCTGGTGTACTTACAAATTTTACAATCCATCGTTTTTATGAGTGCATAACCTATTTGTACTACTGTAGACGTTTGGTATCATTTCGGCATTATTAGTGGGGTAATGTTAAGAGACACCGGATCCATTAGCCTCTGCGCCGCTATTCAGCTGATAACGCTACGCTACGCTTAACGCTCCTATCCGAACCCAGGTGAAAAGCTTCTGGGGGGGTGTTTGGCTCGAGATCATGGTGCAAAGGACCCTAGGGTGAAATTACTCCGAACCATCACTTTAAGCATGTTCTGCAAGTAGGCTTGGTCTTCCATTTGCAGAAATCCTTGATTGACTATCAGTTAGCTAGGTTTGATTTGATCAGAACCTGTTTTATGTTGTATATTCTTCACTTCTGATGATTTAATTGTATTGCGGTCAAAACATATTCCTCGTGTTGTGACCTTCTTCTTGATTAAATATGAGTTTCTGTAGTTGCCACCTTCATTCTTTATTTGTTCAGCAACACTGACTCTTGCTGTCATGTCAACTGTAGATATTTTTCTATTTATTCCAAACACAGACTTATTAAACGTCACTTCTTCTGCATGAAAGACCTGTCTGACACAATGTGTTCAGAGCAGCAAATCAAAAGCTTTCATAAATTCAGTACTGGATGAATCAGTGTTGAATGATGCTAGTCAGCGACACATTATTTAGATATTAGTCATCTGCACTTAAAGCTCAGTCTAGAGTTGCACTCAGCTCAATGGTGTTTTGTGCCTACAAGGGCGCCTTCCAGACAGTTAACCCTAACCTTAACCCTAAACATAACCATTGCCGCGCTGCCTGGAAGGCGCCGTTGGGGGCAAAAAACACCAAACACCTTGCACTCGCTTTGAGTCACAGCTAGAAATACAAAAACAAAAATGTTCAGGCTGGGAGATGGGTTTCCGATAAAAGTTAAAAGTAAAGAAAAGTTAAAAGTTACCTAACTTCCATCCCTCTGTTGTGTTTACAGGCCTGAGACCCAGCAGAAAGCCCCGGTGAGTGCTCCTCCTCCCCCACCGCCCCCTCCGCCTCCCCCTGAGCCAGCAGGGCCACCGGAGCCGGAGGAGGAGATCCTGGGCTCCGACGATGAGGAGCAGGAGGACCCCGCGGACTATTGCAAAGGTCAGAACGCCACACAGACAGACCCACACATACTGGAGTCATCTGTCCCCCATTACTTCCACTCTCTACATGTGTCGTACAGAGCTCAACAATGTCTCCTCTCCCGGCTTATGTCTGCAATCCTCTTCCCCATTTCTCCCTCCATCCTGATGGGATTTGCAGCAGCGTCGTTGTAGCCATCAGTGTGAAACGCTCGGCAGTTGTGACACCAGCGTTTCAAGGTTGTTTAGTTGTTGCCAGAAAGGAGCGGCAGTCTAGTTTTCTGCGGTATGTCAAATAAAAGGCTGTGCTGTCTGCTAAGAGGTTCATTTTCAGCTGTGTTTCAAAAGGCTACACCCATTCTGTAAACACTGTAGAACTTTCCACTTCTCTTATCATTTGATATCTGTAGGTAAAATTAGTGCAGCGTGTTTTACATTTTATTTTGCTGTTACAGTTATTCTAAATTTACAATGATGTCTTTTAATTATATGATTTAATACATCATGATGTTTTGGAGGACAACTCTTGATTTCTATGAGGTTGTTTTGAAGGAAGCACAGCCAAACTGTCAGATCTCACTTCAGTAAGAGGACATTCATCTCTGTTGTGTATTTTGGCTTCTTTTCATTGTCTGTTAAAAACAAGTGATTCTACTGATAAAGCCCTTCACGTGTTACCTCTTTAATTTATTTCTGAATATTTTAAGAAATTCAAAAACTCATATAATGCATGTTGTAACGAGGATGGTATATTATTATTATTATTATTATTATTATTATGAATTGTTGTTGTAATAGTATTATTCATTGTAGTGTTCTGTGTACTCTACACATTTTGGCCACCCTTCTGGTGTGTCTGTGTTATATTACTTAAAAATATACAATTCACCAAGTTTATGTTCAATTAAAGACACCTACAACAGATGTAAGCGAGACTTCTCTCTCTGCCAGATGGTCGTGTCATTGTAGCAACAACAAAGAGGATTTTGATGTTTCAGGTTGAAGCATTACAAACAACCACTGATTCTTTTTGTTTTGTTAACCTATTAATAAACAGCCTCCTTATTGAACACAAGCCCAAAAATGACAGACACAAAATAAAATAGTTATTGTTATTGAACTCCTTTGATTAACATGATGATCCTGGTCTCTTCTGAACATTTTGGAGTTTACTATCATCTACTGTACTATCAAGTCAGAATGAATCTAAGTGATATGCACATATGTTTCTTGTCTTTTCCTATACTGTTCTGTTTTGTATGCACTCCTGTTACAAAAAAATCAACTGTTATGGTCACATTGATATTGGAATCTTAAAATGGTTCACACAGATAGAATCACAAGGATTTGTGCTTTTGAACAATGTTTAATTTTAAGTTGAGTTGGAAAGGATGCCTAATGCATTAAAAAAAGCTACACACTGCAAACACATACAGTGCCTTGCGAAAGTATTCAGCCCCCTTGAACGTTTCGACCTTTTGCCACATTTCAGGCCTCAAACATAAAGATATAAAACTGTAATTTTTTTGTGAAGAATCAACAACAAGTGGGTCCCAATTATGAAGTGGAACGAAATTCATTGGCTATTTCAAACTTTTTTAACAAATAAAAAACTGAAAAAGTGGGCGTGCAAAATTATTCAGCCCCCTTTACTTTCAGTGCAGCAAACTCTCCAGAAGTTCAGTGAGGATCTCTGAATGATCCAATGTTGACCTAAATGACTAATGATGATAAATAGAATCCAGCTGTGTGTAATCAAGTCTCCGTATAAATGCACCTGCTCTGTGATAGTCTCAGAGGTCCGTTTTAAAGCGCAGAGAGCATCATGAAGAACAAGGAACACACCAGGCAGGTCCGAGATACTGTTGTGGAGAAGTTTAAAGCTGGATTTGGATACAAAAGATTTCCCAAGCTTTAAACATCCCAAGGAGCACTGTGCAAGCGATAATATTGAAATGGAAGGAGTATCAGACCACTACAAATCTACGAAGACCCGGGCCGTCCCTCTAAACTTTCAGCTCATACAATGAGAAGACTGATCAGAGATGCAGCCAAGAGGCCCATGATCACTCTGGATGAACTGCAGAGATCTACAGCTGAGCTGGGAGACTCTGTCCATAGGACAACAATCAGTCGTATAACTGCACAAATCTGGCCTTTATGGAAGAGTGGCAAGAAGAAAGCCATTTCTTAAAGATATCCATAAAAAGTGTTGTTTAAAGTTTGCCAAAAGCCACCTGGGAGACACACCAAACATGTGGAAGAAGGTGCTGTGGTCAGATGAAACCAAAATCAAACTTTTTGGCAACAATGCAAAACGTTATGTTTGCGCAAAAAAAGCAACACAGCTCATCACCCTGAACACACCATCCCCACTGTCAAACATAGTGGTGGCAGCATCATGGTTTGGGCCTGCTTTTCTTCAGCAGGGACAGGGAAGATGGTTAAAATTGATGGGAAGATGGATGGAGCCAAATACAGGACCATTCTGGAAGAAAACCTGATGGAGTCTGCAAAAGACCTGAGACTGGGACGGAGATTTGTCTTCCAACAAGACAATGATTCAAAACATAAAGCAAAATCTACAATGGAATGGTTCACAAATAAACATATCCAGGTGTTAGAATGGCCAAGTCAAAGTCCAGACCTGAATCCAATCGAGAATCTGTGGAAAGAACTGAAAACTGCTGTTCAAACGCTCTCCATCCAACCTCACTGAGCTCGAGCTGTTTTGCAAGGAGGAATGGGCAAAAGTCAGTCCTCGATGTGCAAAACTGATAGAGACATACCCCAAGCCACTTACAGCGCTGTAATCGCAGCAAAAGCGGCGCTACAAAGTATTAACTTAAGGGGCTGAATAATTTTGCACGCCAATATTTCAGTTTTTTATTTGTTTAAAAGGTTTGAAATATCCAAAAAATTTCGTTCCACTTCATGATTGTGTCCCACTTGTTGTTGATTCTTCACAAAAAATTACAGTTTTATATCTTTATGTTTGAGGCCTGAAATGTGGCAAAAGGTTGAAAAGTTCAAGGGGGCCGAATACTTTCGCAAGGCACTGTATGTAAGAACATGTAGAACACAAAGTATACATTCTAGACATTCTTGTCTGATGGGAGCTTAAGTTCCTGCAACGTCTCAGCTGCTACAAATAGTAATGCTGTTTATATCTAGTTTAAGACAATTCATGTTTTCTCAATACTAAATAATGCACAATGTTCACTAGAGCTGCAAGTAACAGTTATTTTTATTATCAATTAATTGTTTTGCCTATTAAACGTTTGAAAAAGAAAAATGCCCATCATAGTTTCTCAAAATCCAAGGTGGAATCTTCAAATGTCTTTTTTTGTGTGACAAACAGTCCAAAACCAGAAAATATTCTTTTATTCAAGAAAAGCAACACATTTTCACATTATAGAAGCTTGAACCAGCAATTTTCTTGAAAAACTACTAAATTGATTCATTGATTATCAAAATAGTGGTGATTTATTTCCCTTTGATCAACTAATCATTGGAGCTTTTACGGAAGTATTTTGGTATCTTTATTGTAGCTTTTGTCGACACCTTGAAGCTGCTTGACATCCTCCTGGATCCATCTTTTTCATATATGTTCACATGCCAAGTATCATTTTGTCATATAGATTGTTAGTGTATTTTGTACAAACGTCATATATTGCACATCTGTCTGTCCTGGGAGGGGGATCCCTCCTCAGTTGTTCTTCCTCATTTTTCTTCCATTTTTTTCCCCATTTAAAGGGGATTGTTTGGGGAGTTTGTCCTTATCATAAGCGGGTGTCGAAAAGGACAGATGGTGTTGTATGTTGTAGGGTTTGTAAAGCCCCCTGAGGTAAATTTGTGATTTGTGATATTGGCTATATAAATAACATTTACTTGCAATTGACTTGTTGGTGCTGTACTTTCCCTCTGCTTCTTTTGTTTTTTATTAATCCACAACACTTCTCTCCCGTCTCCTTTTCTCTGTTTGACCTTCCTCCCTCTCTGCTGCTCTTCCTCACTAATGGATTTCATGTCATTGCCTGGTTAAGACTATCAGCCGCCTGTAACCTTCATCGTCTCTCTCTTTATCCCTCAGGAGGGTACCATCCGGTGAAGATCGGGGATTTGTTCAACGGGAGGTACCATGTGATCAGGAAGCTGGGGTGGGGGCACTTCTCCACCGTATGGCTATGCTGGGACATACAGTGAGTCACACACACACACACACACACACACACACACACACACACACAGTATAGTGGACTTACAAACACATTGCCCACATACTCACCACAAATACGTAATGAAGAAGCCCTCAACACATCCCGACACACACACACACACACACACAAACACGCATGCATCTGTTGACTGTTACCACGACGACAGTTGCAACCAACACCACACTGCGCTGATACCAAAGACATCCATTTGCACTATAATGTTGTTTCTGTGCTCACGAGGCAACCAGTGTGGATGGATGATGCTATCATCAAACCAGTGTCACCTTTCCCTGATACACATACGCGCGCACACAGACACACACACACACGCACGCGCACGCACGCAGGCGCACACAAACTCATTTACTTATTCACTGGTGTTAATTACACTAATGCTGGTCATAAAGTAGTGAGTTGGAGTTGGGTTACTGTACAGTCAGTCACAATCCTTGACAAATGTTATATTCAGTGTGTCAGTATTAAGACTTGTGTTGTCTTCTCTCCTACCTCCTAACATGCATAATTTACAACTTTACTGTTTTGGTTCAATCTCACCCTTCTCATAGCATCATTGTTGGCCACAGCAGGCAGCTGTGACTGTACACTACCTGCTCTGCACCAAATGGCAGAACATAGTGGAGCATTTAGCAGCTATAGAGTCACATATTTCCCTCAGGAGTTGGAAGAGACCAAAAACAGAACTATAAGAGTACATTTTGGACTTAGAATGATTATTTTGTCAATAAGCTGTTTGCCATCAGGGCCATTATTCACAATTACATCACACATATACAAGTGTAACACACCTGATGGCCCCTCATCTTTGGTAACAAGTTTGTCATATCAACTTAAAAAGTAATAATATGTCAATGTGGTGTTTACAACTTGTCTCCACTGCCCCCAAGTTGCCAAACAAATCAGTTGTTGCAGGTGTAACAGTTTTGTTAGATTATCATTTGCATTGCTTTCATTTGCATCATATACTTCGATAGAATACAGGATTTGTTGCTTTGTAATGGAACAGTTTGAGATTCATGGAGTTAAGATGAAAGATTTGCTTTAGAATATTCTAAAAATATGTTTGAATATTAAATGTGTTGTATTTATGGTCTTTGATATTTCTTCTTTTATATACCTGTGTTCATGGTGATCTGTACACTAGGATGCATCGAAGCTTGAACGTCAGACACGCCTGACACGACCCTGATAGCCGAAAACATTTGGTGAATAAAGCATGGTGTGCTGGGAAAGAGTTTTGGTTGACTTCCACCGTTAGGGTTAACATTATTTTGATTTTATGAAATGCCACATTGCAACATTTGCATTTCCAATGGCAGTGTCGGCAGTGTGAACGATCAAATGTGTAATAAAGGCATGGTGAGGGACATTTTATAATATCGGTGACAAATATTGATTCAGACACATTAATCAGCCTAACTGGCTTAAACAACCCATTAGTATGACAATGACTGCATGTATCTGTGTTTGTCATTACAGAGTGAAGAACTTTGTGGCCATGAAGGTGGTGAAGAGCGCCCAGCATTACACAGAGACGGCCCTGGATGAGATCAAACTGCTGCGATGTGTGAGAATCTGATTAGTTTGACATTTACAGTACAGGCCAAAAGTTTGGACACACTTTCTCATTCAATGCGTTTCCTTTTATTTTTTTATGACTATTTACATTTTAGATTCTCACTGAAGGCATCAAAACTATGAATGAACACATATGGAATTATGTACTTAACAAAAAAGTGTGAAATAACTGAAAACATATATATATATATATTTTAGATTCTTCAAAGTAGCCGCTTTTTTTATTAATAAGGGAAAAAATTCCACTAATTAACCCTGACAAAGCACACCTGTGAAGTGAAAACCATTTCAGGTGACTACCTCATGAAGCTCATTGAGAGAACACCAAGGGTTTGCAGAGTTATCAAAAAAAGCAAAGGGTGGCTACTTTGAGGAATATAAAATATAAGACATGTTTTCAGTTATTTCACACTTTTTTGTTAAGTAAATAATTCCATATGTGTTCATTCATAGTTTTGATGCCTTCAGTGAGAATCTACAATTTAAATAGTCATGAAAATAAAGGAAACACATTGAATGAGAAGGTGTGTCCAAACTTTTGGCCTGTACTGTAAGTGTTTGGGAATCTTATTCTTTTCTTCTTACTTTGTTCTTTTGTTTGTTCCTTTTTTTCATTTTGTGTTTCCTTTCTTTCTTACTCCTTCTCATCCTTTTCTACTACATTTTCTCATCCTTATATGTACACCTTCCCTCCTGTTTCTTCCCTCTTCACACCTTGCATCTCCCACCACCCTGTTAACAAGAAACACTAAAGATACACTGGTCATTTCTCTTGCATGATGGGTGCAGAGGACATCTTCCAATCAATTTTTCTGCATCTTTATCTCCCACATCAATCTCCCCTTTCCTGCTCTCTTTTCCTGTCTTTCCTCTAGCTTTGTCATTTTCCTTCAGTCCTCCCATTCCCTCTTTCTTCCTCTTTCTTGTTCTTCCCTGTTTTCCTGTCCTTTTTTCCTTCAATATTCTTTGTTTGTTTCCTGTCTTGATCCTGCTTCATTTTCTGTTCCTTCTTCCTGTCGTGTTTGCTTCAGCTCTTTGTCCTCTTGTCCTCCAGGTGAGAGAGAGCGACCCGGGTGACCCCAACAAGGACATGGTGGTTCAGCTGATAGATGACTTCAAGATCTCTGGAGTCAACGGAATACGTATCCCAATCAGAAGAGTGTGTGTTTGTGTGTGTCAGACAGAGATATGATAATGTGAGTCCTTGACTCTCCATTCCAGATGTGTGTATGGTGTTTGAGGTACTAGGTCACCACCTGCTGAAGTGGATTATTAAATCCAACTACCAAGGTCTGCCTCTACCATGTGTCAAGAGCATTATCAAACAGGTAAGGACAGACACACACACACACACACACACACACACACACACACACACACACACACACACACACACACACACACACACACCAAATCTACTTAGAGACATATATACATTGCTGACTGTATTTCCACATAATTTGGATAAATAATGTATCTGGCCACTGCAATTAACATTACATGAATTTCCCCTGAGAGTGGGGGTGCATTACAGGTCAAACAAGGGGACATGCTGGTACTTATTAAGTATTTGTCCTGAATGGAGTGGAGCTTTATCCTTACTTAATGATATTTATGTTTAAATCACATTTAGCACACAATAACATCATGTTTTCAATTCATTATGGAGAGAAATAAGTCTACTGACAATACTACTGACAAATCTGTGTTTTCATGCGACATAAAATCTAAAAATGTGCAGTATATGACGACGACGACGACGATGATAAATGTATGATCACAAATTCATCATTCTTTCTACAAACGAATTCAACTATACTTATACAGAACAGTTGATTTCAATTGAATTTCAAAAAGACTTGTTCAGTTGTTTTTGTGTTTATTGACAGATTGCTAACCCATGTGGTTTTGGAGCTTTTCTCCAATCCACGAATACTTGTTGTGTTTAAGTGCTGGTGGAAAACTCAGATATCCATCTTTTCAGTGTAGTCATGTGGAAATGTTTTTTTTCTTCTTTTTCTTAAAACAATTCAATTCTTTCATTATATGATACCAATTTTAAACATAGGAAGCAATCTAAGATGTCATTTGACATTACTGATGATTAGTTATGTATGTTTACAATTTGGTTGAGTTGATTTTCGATAGGACTTAGATTTAGAAAAAAATATATACCACAACCCAAGCATAGTTGCAGTATTATTCTTATTCTGTGAAGCAGTAGTACTTTTAACTTAGGCACTTAGTTTGTGTATCATGAAACATGCATGTGTATTAGAATACTGAGACTTACAGTATTTCTATCTATAATTCCTCATGGGAGAGGAGGTTAAGAAAATGTTGTAATTTATTGTAAAGTCTGTAAAAGAATAGTCTATATCCTTGACGTTCCACTTTCGTGATTGCTCCATTGCAGCCGTAAAATCTGCCGGATTTCACTCATTTAGGCCGGATAGCTGTTGCCTTGGGCTTTCTTTGTGTTGGCATTTTAAACTCTGGTTGATTTATGAGGACTATGGTTAACTGCTCCTCAGATCTCTGCAGGGTAAATCCAGACAGCTAGCTAGACTATCTGTCCAATCTCAGATTTCTGTTGCACGACTAAAACAACTTTTAAACATACACGTTCCACCAAAACAAGTTCCTTCTGAGTCTATTTTGCAGCTGCACCACAGATTATTTTTTTTCAGTGCCTAGCACCGTCCAAGACGATTGTGATTGGTTTAAAGAAATGCCATTAAACCAGAGCACGTTTTCCTCCCATCCCTGAATGCTATGTGGAGTAGCCAGACCCTCAGCACGCTTTGGAGGAGGGTCTGGCAAAGCGAGACTAGTAAAAGACTTGAGAGGAAAGAAAGAAAAAACAGTGGATGAAGAAATATTATATATGAAGAGCAAGAGACTCAGTTAGACTCAGACAGCCAAATTCACACCCAGTACTTTGGCCTAATAATACAGTGCATGCTATTGTGCAGTTCCCACGTTAGACTTCAGTACCACTGCCATCCTAAGACGCAGTGCTTTCAGGCATTTCCCCCTCAGCCACCTGATGGGCATGTGAAGTTGTTCAGCCGTTTGATCCGCTGCCAGCCTCCCACCTCTCGAAAGCCAAGCTGAAGATGAGTAGAAATTAAATTAGTCTGTTCCCTGCTTCAATCTCAAAGCCTCTGGACAGAAAGAAATGAAAGAAACAGTGAAACAAAAACATCAACAGCCTTTGCTCTCTGCCCTCACAGAATGACAAGCATTAGAAGAATGGTTTATTTGGCTCTGAGGAAGAGAGAAAGAATGAAAGGGACAGAGGAGAGCTGAACAGGGAGAGAGGCTTTGTCTGCATTTATTTAGAGTGTATAAACACCTGAACAACAACTGTGAGCATGTTTTTCAGTAATAAAACCTGTGTCTGTTTATCTGAATGTGTTTGTAGGTCCTGCAGGGTCTTGACTACCTCCACACTAAATGTAAAATCATCCACACGGACATCAAGCCAGAGAACATCCTGATGTGTGTAGATGACGCCTTTGTTAGGCGTATGGCCATGGAGGCGACCGAATGGCAGAAGGCTGGAGCCCCCCCACCGTCTGGATCAGCAGGTAGACGCACAAACACTTATGGCGTTTTTCCATTACATGGTACCTACTCGACTCTACTCGCCTCGACGCGCTGTGCGTCCGTTTTCCATTGCAGATTTTAGTACAAATGTCAATGTTTTAGTACCGCCTCAGCGTGGCTGGTCGTCATAGCGACTGCCGTGGGCGTGGCTTAGTAGCTTGCTTTTCCCATTGACATATCCCCGACTCATTTCCTGGTTCTCCGTCTCCGTAAACAACATGATATCAAAGAGATAGTTAACGTTTACTGCTCCAGATTTCCCACCGTGGTCAGAAAGAACAGGGGAGACACTTTGTTTCTCTCACATATATGTGACTCTAGAGTCGCTACTCGCTGCGGAGATAATCGCCGTCACTCTCTCACTTCTCCCTCGCTCACCAGCTCCCCACACACACACATAAGGCGACTCGACACACACACATCACACATGCACACACCAGCGCACAAGTATAAACATCAGGCCACTTGTATGCTACGGAGAAAGCTCTGCGTGGAGCCTCCGGCAGCAAAAAAACACCGCTGGCTAAACTATTTAAAAATGCCGTCTGTCGCTAGCAATGCAGTGATCAGTGACGATTCTTTCCGACCAGTCAGCAGCCTGCAGGTTTTCACGTCACCTTTTCGGCTCGCCTCAGCTCGCTTGGAACCTCGACTGAGGAGGTACTAAAATCTGTTAGCAGGTACCAGGTACTTTTTTTCGCAATGGAAAACCAAAAAAGGCGAGTAGAGTCGAGGCGAGTCGAGCAGGTACCATGTAATGGAAAAGCGCCATTACACTGTGTATTTTGAAGCAAATAGTGCAACATTTTGGGAAGTTTGCTTTCTTGCTGAGAGTTAAATTCAATTTCAATTTGTTATTTATAGTGAATTACCACCATGGACCATGGTCTCAGAACACTTCACAACAACAATTTAGCCCATGTAAAAGGCAAAGTTAACTATTAAATATAAAATCAACAACACAAAAAGGAATATAATTGGAACAACACAGGTTAAGATTGTTAAAACATGAAATAAAACAACGAAGGATAGTGCATAATAAAATCAACAATAAAACAAGGGTTCAGAGGTTACGGATTTAAAACATGTCCATAATGGTTTGAATACAGAAATGTTTTAAGTCTGGATTTAAAAATGTACACCGAGCCGAGTTAGATGAGAAGAGGCTAGACGGGCTAGCTGTTATTCCTTGTTTCTAGCCTTTATGCTAAGCTAAGCTAGCCGGCTGCGCGCTGTAGTTTCTCTCAGCAAGAAAGCAAATAAATGTATTTCCCAAAACAGTTTCTTAACGTTTCAATTTATTTATGGGTTTTTCCTAAACTTTGCTTAAAAATGAGCATTTATTTTACTTTGCAAAGAAAAAACAATTTTTTTTGGAGTAACATTTAACTCTGCATGTGGTAAAGTCCTTTGTTGTTTGTGTTAGTGTTTTATTTACGCAAGATGTGTAGCTTCTTCACAGAAATTTAGATTGTATGTAATAGGTGAAGCTTACAGTACATGTAGTAGGTTTGTAGCTCATTATCCTGATTTGAAATTGACATTTATAGTTAATGAAAATAAATCATGAATTGAATTGTCAAAAATGTAATACAACTTTAGTTTGATATGTTTCATGAATGAAAAAACTACCATGTTTAATATTGAAGTGCTCAGTGAAGAGAAAAGGATTCACAGAGAATACTTTTGTACCTCCTCAGTTTCTTGCCTTTTTGAAACCACACAGAGGGATTTCTTGCTTTTTCATCTCCTATCAAGTTCCTTGACTGAAAAAAAAAACAAGTTCTTAAAAACAGTCTTGACAAACTCGACATGAACCCTGTCCTCCCGGTGAACCCCTTCATGAGCTGTCGATTGCTTACATCAGCCGATGGAGTCTCTTTGAGCCTTAGGGCAACCAATTATACTGCTTACATTTCTACGCAATTAAAGTGAGGCACAAAACCACCAAAAACTGTCAAAACAGAAGGGCTCGACGGTGACAGAATGTGTCTTATTAACATAAGTGCAGATGTGTTTTATAGCAACATGCATTTTATTTCAGCTTGTTTCATTAAACGTTTGTGTTTCAGAAAAGATCAAAGGTATGTTGGAGAAAAATGACAAAATAGTTTGGATTGTTTGTGTTATAACAAGTTTATTTAGACGCACTTTGTCTGTTGACCATATTAAGAAACAATTAATGGAAAATATGAAAGATTGATCATATTTCATTTGCAAATACTATATGTTTGGAACAATATTTTTTCACTCTACTGCAACTCCTTTGAGGTTTATTATCCATATTTGGATCGGTGAGATGATTGAGGTGAGAAAATACTGTACTATACAGGAGCTATACATTCTCAGGCACAAGAAGAATAAACCGTTTTTATTATGGATCTGGGACTAGCGAAGAGAGTGGGAGTGTGAAAGATCTTTTTCTTTCTTTGTTTGCAAATCTCTCACGTCACCTGCAGATTTTGTATGTATAAGGTCTATAAAGGAAACGTGTACAAAACCTAACTATCTCTTTTCCAGGCGAGTGGAATATTGAACGTGGTGTGAACTTGGTTGTGTGACAGATTGAAGTTAGTGAAACTTTGGAGCCTCTGATTGTTGTTTTTCTTTGTCTGTCAGTTAGCACAGCCCCCCAGCTCAAACCGGTGAGTACAACAGATGTGAGTATAAAATGGGAGGAATGCACACACACACAAACATAAGCACACACAAAATCATAATGTAGGTTCTAACTGGTTTCAAAGCTCCTACTACTCTACATTGGCAGTTGTTTATTGGTGATGGCGCAGTGGATATGACCCATGCCTTTGGTGTGGGAGATCTGGGTTCAATTCCCACTGCGATACATCAACCGATGTGTCTGAGCAAGACACTTAACCCCTAGTTGCTCCAGAGGCGTGCGACCTCTGACATATATAGCAATTGCAAGTCGCTTTGGATAAAAGCGTCAGCTAAATGACATGTAATGTTTAATGAATCCCCAATATCCCTAATAAATGGGGTTGCAGCAATTTTCAGACTTAAAAAAATACTGTACTGGATGCAGTAAAATTTGAAATTAGTTTGATTGCATGTTCCCGTCAGGGCCTTTAAGAAGTGTACAATTTTCCAAACCTGTAAATGGACACTTGATCCCTCGAAAAACAATGAAAACATGTTTTTTAATGGACAGTGATGATATTTCAAATGGACTTACATTTAATATCAATATACAGTGGAAGTTTTAGTGGACGTTACTTACAAATCATAACCTACGATTCGAATAAATGTCAAAAAGTTTGATTCCTTGAATACCTTGTGTTCATTCATAGTCTTGCCTCCCCTGTGAATCTCCCTCTCCCGCCCTGTTTTTTGTCCCAGGTGGGGAAGATCTCCAAGAACAAGAAGAAGAAGCTGAAGAAGAAACAGAAGCGGCAGGCAGAGCTGCTGGAGAGGCGGATGCTGGAGATCGAAGCCCTGGAGAGAGAGGCCGAGAAGAGGGAGGAGAGAGCCAAAGACGGGGGAGAGAAAGGCGAGCATGAACACAACCTGTCTTCACCCCTGCAGCCGCCACCACCGCAGCTGGGCCCCAGCATGGCTCTGGGAGAGAGCGACGAGGATGATGATGATGACGAGGAGGATGGGGAAGATGAGGAAGAGGAGGGAGGCGAGAAGGAGAGGGAGAGAGAGCGGGAGAGAGAGAGGGACAGGCCCATCAGGTTGACTAATCATACATGTGAGTCATATCAAGTTTTCCCCAGGTTGAGTGCTGTTGTCCTGACAAGGGTTAGACATCACTTTATTAAAATCTGATAGGAATTAATGCTATCCACCCATGAAAAATGCAGCATTAACATTAAATTAACATTAAAGAGCTTTACTAAATATTGAGATAATCAAAAGGTATTTTCTTTGGCTGTATCCATCACTGCTGGAAGTAGGGATGCTGGGAGTGCTGCAGCACCCCCCCACAAATGTATTTACTTAAAAATAAATAAATAATAAAGTAGAATTCATAAAAAGTCATTACAATTAATTGAAAACACATTAATGACAGGGACAAGTTGTGTCATCCTATTGTAACGCATTAGTAAGACAACTTATTTTAATTCTGCTGCAGCATGCATTTGTCTTTGGAGATGGCGCTTAGGCTATATGTGTTTTTGTTTTTTGAGTCTGGTCCGTATACCTTTTGGATATATGTTTTTCGTATCTAGGTTGGCAATGAACAAGTTGCCAACATAGAAAGTTGCATGTTTCATTTATGTTTTGGCTGCTGTGACAGTGTTTACTGTTGCAATGGTGTTTGGTACCACAGACAGCGTACAAGCACTCCGCA
The DNA here is from genome assembly GCF_010015445.1 of Perca fluviatilis. Lineage (NCBI taxonomy): Eukaryota > Metazoa > Chordata > Actinopteri > Perciformes > Percidae > Perca > Perca fluviatilis. The sequence continues at coordinate 22,826,228 of NC_053119.1, forward strand.
TAGTCAAGCCATGCTAGTATATTTTATCAATGTTATTAGTTAAGTGCCTGACTCATAACATCATTCCTGCCAGTTAAGTAACACATTTAGTTTGGGTTGCTGTATTTTACTGTATTCAGGTTGTCAACAACTAGAAAGGTGATTTTGCTAAATCAAAGATCTGCAGCATGACTGAGTGTGTGAGTATGTGTATGTGCAGTAGGTTTGTGCAGTCTGTTTGTGAATGAATGGGAGGTGGAATGGCTCCAACCACTTGGCCCACGCTAGCACCACTGTGTATGGGAGGCTAGGCTGATTCACAAAAGAAAACGCAGTCTTTCTCCGTCTCCCTCCTTCACCTTCTGTTTCTTTCATGCTCCTTTTCTCTCATTTCCCTCCTTCTCTCCAATCTCTTTACATGCTTTTTCACTCACTGCCTACACTGTCTTTGACTGAGTTCATATCTCCTTCCCACCCACTTCCTCTCTCAACTGTTTTTCCTCTGCTCTCTCCGTATTAGGTGCGGCGCCTCCCCAGGAGCAGAGCGAGGCACCCCACATCACTGATGAAGACCCTGATGAGGAGGTGGAAGAGGAGGACGAGCCCACGCATACCGCTGACAAAGATGCCCCCATTCTCCCGACCACAGACGCTTGTGATGGAGATCCAACACAAGCAGAGGTAGAGGGCAAGGAGGGGGAGGAGGAGGATGAGGAGGACGAAGAGGGGTTGAAAGGGGCAGAGAATGAGGAAGAGGAGGGGGAGGGGAAGGTAGAGGAGGAGGAGGAGGAGGGAGAAGAAGAGGAAGAGGAGGAGGAGGAGGAAGAAAAAGAGACTGAAAGAGAGGAGAATGAGACTGAGGAGCCAAAGAGTGAGAGCAAAACAGAGGAGGTGGTAGAGGAAGAGGAGTCGAAGGAGCAGGAGGGGGAGGATGAGGAGGACGAGGACGAGGACGAGGATGAAGAGGAGGAGGATGAGGACGAGGAAGACGAGGACGACGACACGACCACGGAACTCCTCACAGAAACCACCTGTCCCATCAAACCCCACAACAACAAAAGCAATTCAGCCAAAACCAATGGTCACGTTTTGTTGGGACCTGAGGGACTGAAACCAAACCCTGGCAACCCCCCCCCTCCCTCGCCCACCCCCGAGCATCTCCTCTGCCCCCTGGTGGAGTCCGAGCTCAGCTACACAGACAGGGACCACTCTCTCAGCTCCGGTTATGAGATGTATAATGGCGACCTGGGCGAGCCGGGGCTTACCAACGGTGGCAGCGACCGCCACCCGGCCATCATGCCTCTCTTCCCCGACTTGCCCCTGGATCCTATGCCGGGAAACCCCACTTCTGTTGGAACGGCAGACATTGGAGCAGGCCAGTCACCCAACAGCCCCACCGCTGACCGCAGTCGCACTGTGTCGTCCTCGAGCACGGGAGACACACCCAAAGGTAAGATGTGCTGACTGCACATCCACTGATTTACACAACTAAACTATTATTTTCTCACAAAATTACAGATTTACAAACTCAAGAAATCCATACCAGCCCGAAAGTGTTCAGTATATCTTTAATAAATCTCTTCAAATCCTCCTCACTCCGACAATTTTTACACTACCTTTTTACCAAAATGTATAAAAATGTATAAACTATCTAAGCAAACAGACTTACACATTGCGCTACGAGCATCAAAGTGACAGGAGTACCATCTAACTGCCCCATTAATATAATAATATAATATAATATTAACATTTTAGGAGCAAAACGGAGAAAAAGGACTTTATTAATATATAACACGCAAACATATATTACAGCAATGTGTTCAACAGAATCCACTCTTTTTCATAATGTAAAAATCTAGGCAATTTGAATTATTGAGTAATCTAGAATACTAGAGTTTGAGTGGTGCCTCTCAGCTTCATCTTTATTAAATAAACTGTCTGGCCCAGGAGCCCCTCCCCTAATTTCAATACCTTTCGTTGTTTACAGTATATATATATATATATATATATATATATATATATATATATATATATATATATATATATGGCATCCTTTTCGATTATTCCAACTCTTCATACTCCTTCAGCTGCTCCTTCATATAAAGTTAAGCCAACAATGCTGTTCAGCTCCCAACTGTCCAGTTACTAAAAATGTATCCACACCTTCCAGCCAATCAGAATCCAGAATTATGGTTATGGTATGGTATAAGAAATAAATCACATAATCACACAAATTGTGTTGAATATATAGGCCTAAATTACTTTATCATTTGTGAAATTAAAAACAAAAACAATTAAAACAAATGCATGTTATGAAATGTTATTTCATCATTCTTACTCTCATAATAATAAGTTTTGCTGGAGGACATTTTTATTTCATAATAGCTTTTCTTCTCAGTTTTATTTAATGTCACATTTTATTTTATATTGTCCCTTAGAAGCACTATAAACATGTTTTTATATGAAGATATCGATAAAATATATGAATAAAAATGATTTCAAATAAAACTGTTAACTAATTATGATGAAATAACTCATACGATTGTGAATAATTTCTTTAAAGATATCACAATTTATTGGTTTATTGGTTTAACACTTTGGGGCTTAAAAAAGAAGCTTTCTTTCATATTTCTTTCATAACAAATGATTTAGTGCTGCCTGATTTATGCTTCCTTCTTGCCAATTTCGCTATTGATTTTGATCTACATGTAAACGACAATCTACATGTAAACGACAATTTTACTTAGATAGATGAAGAAAACGAAAAAAGCATAATGATAATAAATTTAGAGCTTAGGTGAGGTAACGGATCAGCAGAAAATGAATAACCCTCACTGTGTTTTGACATTCTATCTTATACATTATAGCTGCCAGTTTCTCATTATTAGGTTTTTGTGTCCACATATCTCCTCTGGGTAGTAATGACTCACCACTGCCATTACTCATCCACCCACAGCGATCATTTTATTATCATTAACTTGTACTCTAACTTTATAGTACTAGGATCACTTCTAGAATCATATCTCCAGAGCTTAATAAGGATTTTAAACCAAAACGTGCAAACGCCACGTAAAGCCAGTGAAACAACACAACTAAGTTGAATTCCTTGTTAAGAAGCTGAAGAGTCCCTGGTCCATGACACATCTCTACTTACTGTATGTGTTAACCCTTTTCTTTCCCACTCCATCCTCTCTCAGTCAGGGCCAGAGCTGCAGATCTCCTGATCAACCCACTAGACCCGCGCAACGCTGAGTCTATTCGAGTCAAAATCGCGGATCTCGGAAATGCCTGCTGGGTGGTAAGACAGTGTTTGGAATTTGATATTACTTGATTTGATGCATGTTTTTTACATAAATAAATTAAAGCCTTTTTACATTCTGTTGAAGCAGCAGCACATGGGTAAAATTGTCTTTTATTATAAATCATTGACATTCAAACTCCACAAAATCCAGTAGGACATGAGGATCTGGCTGGACCTCTCGCTGGATTTTTTCCTGGAGATTATTATTAACAATAAAATTGCAATCCAAACAAATCCTCTCCTCTCCTCTCCTCTCCTCTCCTCTCCTCTCCTCTCCTCTGTACAGCACAAGCACTTTACAGAGGACATCCAGACGAGACAATACCGTTCCATTGAAGTCCTGATAGGAGCTGGTTACAGCACTCCTGCAGACATCTGGAGTACTGCCTGCATGGTAAGGACAAATGCATATAACCAGTACATTAATCTCATATACACTTTCTTTTAAAGTATACACACTCAGTATGGACTCGAGTACAGTATTCTATTTGGTCTCTTCTAGGCTTTTGAGCTGGCTACTGGAGATTACTTGTTTGAGCCTCACTCTGGAGAGGACTACTCCCGTGATGAGGGTGAGTATTTCAATCTTTATGACGTACACACACACATTTGATTTCCAAATATACAAACCGAAAACTTCTTATTTGTTAAGTGTTCCACATAGCTGAATATTGTATCTCAAGACTGTAGGCTTCATTTACATTATATTCTAGATGTTGACTTAAAGATGAAAGGTGTACCACAGAAATGCAAGTGTCTGAAATGTTTCATGAACTGTTCTAATTAAAAAGCATAATGTGTTTAATGTATTTTCAAATGAAAATTTGTGTCCACGCACTATTTAACCTCAATTTGCTTTACAGATTTTCTCCATTGTTCAGATGCATTGCTGCAAACTGTGCTTTAACATGCAGTGATGCAGTCACAGCTTGCAATTGCATTCACTTAACTTTTAGTAATTATGTTTTTTTTAAAGAACAAAAGTGGAGACACTGAGTACAGATGTGTTGTTGCGACATTTTCTTTTTAGACTCCAGTATTTTGTTGATTGTACAGTATGGGGAGATTTAAGCATGAATTTGTTGTTTTGTAAGCATGCCATCTATATAAGATGGAGTTATTGTTTATGACAGTGCATCTGAACAATGGATAAAAACTTTGATAGATCAATACCAATTGAATTCTAAATTGATATAAATGGCCAACTTAAGCTTAGTTTAAACTATAGCCATCCCTCTCCCCAAATCCCACTATCCACTGTCAACTGTAAATCCTGTTCTTTTACTCTGCTGCTATGCCTCCACCCATCTTCACCCTGATGCATACCTGAACCTGAATTGTTTAAATGTTATTAATAAACAGAGAGCTCATACCTCCCGTCATTGGCAAATGTCTAGACTTTTGCATTATAACACATGAGTTTCCAAGAAATTGTAAAATGGTGACAGTAACTGCAGCATGAAGGCAACATTAGCCAGTTACTGTATCCCATGAGTACACTGTATGTGCATTGATATCCTGGTCACATGTTACTCTATCAAGCAATACAGTCCCTATATTTGCAACCTCATCCTCACCTCTATCTCTTCATCTCCTGTGATCTTTGATCTTACCAGCTCATTGTGTTATTTTTGTCATTGCATGTGACACACAGTAAACCTCATTTTGCATGTTTTTGCACGGGCAAAAGTGTCAGTTTTATCATGACGTCCTGATTTACACCTTTGATCTCCTGCCATTGAGGCCAAATTGAAAATCTAACCTTGGGTTCCAGTTCATTCAAATCTGAATGCATGTCACTTTTATTTCAGGGCTGATCATTTAATTTCATCACCTCTGCTGTGGAGGCACAGCTCACTAACACAGGTTTTTCTCTTTTACTGTCTGTGACTGTCTCTTTTTTTCCTTCCTTTCCCCTCCCTTCTTCTTATTCCTCCCTGAACCCTCTGTGATCTTTTCTACCTGTCCCCATTTCCATACATTTTACTTTTATCTCCTTCTCTTTCATTTAAGTTTTCCCTCCCTTGTCTTTACCCTTTCTCTCTTTTGCATGTCCTTCTCTGTCCTTCTCTTTTTTTTTTGCCATCCTTCTTACCCCCCCCAACTCCCTCTCTCCTCCGTAGACCACATAGCCCACATCATAGAGCTGCTGGGCTGTATTCCGAGGCACTTTGCGCTCTCCGGAAAATATTCCCGGGAGTTCTTCAACCGAAGAGGTAGCTCTGGCCAGAGAGCTGGTGGGACTGGGACACACAGATGTCTGAAATGGACAGACATGGACACTAGCAGCAGTCGGGACACCTTATAAACTTATAGCTTAGGTTGCTGTGGATTTGATTTCGGTAGTTATTGGGTGTATTTATTGCAATTGTGACTGAAAACAGTGAGGAAAAAATAAAATCCTCACCACTTCAAGGTGCTCCAGTAAGCCGTGTGTCCATGCAGTACGCCAAGGCAGCAGTGTGTGTCAGTCTCATACAGCCACTCGTGGTGATGTGTGTGTGCATGCTGTAACGATGAATCGTGCCTGTTCCCTCTGTGATGTATGTGGTGGTGGGCAGACCACATCGCTCTGATCATGGAGCTACTTGGGAAGGTCCCACGGAAAATGGTCGCTGCCGGGAAGTTCAGCCGAGAGTTTTTCTCCAAGAAAGGTAAAACACACCGTGGTCAGTGGTTGGTTAGGTGTAGGGTAGGCCTGCTAAAGGGATAGCTTTTGTATAGGAGGAACGGAGTAGAGGTCTTGAGATGAAAGTGTTTTGTATAGTTAAGTCTGTAGTACTGCCACAGTATTCTGAATTAAGTCAGGTCAGATAGTTTCAGGTTAGTTGCCAATCAGCCAAAATGCATGGTTAATTGTAGGGCTGGGCGATGATTAATTATTATAGTTTATTGAGTTTTATTGGCATTATATCGTCATGATGGATGAAATCAAATTGTATTTGAGTTTCATACTGGTTTATGTTACTTTTTTGTCTCCCATAAGAGAATATTTTTTTACTTGGATTGAAGGACCCACAATAAATAAAACACACTAATGAAAAAAAAGCACACTTGCTCTGGCCTGAAGTAAAGTGAGATTATTTACAACATGTTCACTGGTAAAGTCACAAGCATTCTAAAACATTCATCACAAAAAAAAGAAATAATTTCTAAATGATGTCCAAATGAATGAATTCAAGCAAATTGTGATTTCAAAACAAAACGTTTTGTTGTACACATTTGACGTTTTTTTCTTCTTCTGATTTACAGTGGTACATAGTTCATTACTTTGAACATCAATTTAATTATTTTACATGCGATTTTACCTCGATTTCCCATGTTGTGACATACTGGACATACCCGTATTGGAAACCTATTATTAATATTGTAAATAATACAGGTTTCAGCTTTATCGCCCATCCCTACTAAATTGACATTAAGTTGATGTGATTGCCTACATTTTCTGGCACTGGAATGCAGCAACAAATGTATCAAATCGGTCAAATTATCTGACTACAATCAGAAGTTATTTTTCTAAATAATCTGAAAATGTATTATCTTAATATAGACTTCAGCAAACTAGCAATATATAGTCAAATGTTTTGCCTTATAACGTTCTTATCAGAGTTTTGCGAAAACAACCAATTTAACCTAGAAGTAATGAATCACTACAGTATATCAAAGTTATGATCAGTAACTTCATTTTTGTAAGCAAAAGCCCACCACACTTTAAAGAAGGAGCTAGTCTACTCTGGCAATAGTATCAGAATAGCAGTATTAACGGGAACAATGACAGTAAAGTCATACTCGCAGAACAGCAAGGCTTTACTGCATCCAAGGTCTTTAGTGTGTCCTACGCCTCTCTTATTCCACTCATCTTGGAGCCTGGTAAGTGTATGGATCTGTGTTCGGTACAGCTGATAACCCCTGCGCTCTCTCATTTATTCTCTTTTTTTTCTTTCTCTCAATCTCCTTCCCTTTTTGCTCATATATTTTTCATAATGTGTCATGAGACCTTAATATTCTGCCTTTGATGTTGTCTCTATCTGAGGTCGGAGTCTGCACTTGATGTCTCAATGTTCTCCCTTTTATCCCTTGGCGCTCTGTTAATCTGGTCTGACTTTCTTGCTCTCTCTGGGCTTTTTTTTGGTCTGCCGTGCTGCCTTGCAATCGAGCGGCTTCATTACCTTGTTTCCTTCATGCACACTGATCTGTATTGAACTTGCGGGGAAGTAGATACATTAATTGGAGACAAAACAATTAAAACATAAATACTTTTACAGTATAAGAGTACAGACCTAAATATTATAATACAGTCATTTGTGACAAGCAATGTCTCCTTGAATGCCAAAAAAGTCTTGATGGTTTCCTTTCCCCCATCTTGTGTTCTCCAATCAGTATATAGGAAGGAGAGGTTACCATGGCAGCCATGGTTTAGACTGCACCTTTGGATCTCCTCCATTATTAATCATTCTCTCATACTTTTTTCTTCTCCGTTAGTCTTGTGCTCCCAGCCAAACATTTTCATTCTCTCTCTAATAATGAACACCTTCCTCTCTTTGTCTCTTTACATTACATAGCCACCTCTCGCCCTCTGTTCTTGTGGTTTGCAGCGAAGAACTCTACAGGTTTTCACTCCATCGTTACAGCACCTCACTGAGTAGCACACGCTCAAACAGAGAGGCTGAACTAATCAGTGAAATCGGCTGCTGTAGTGTTTGGCTGGAGCCTGCAGAATCATGGCCTGCTATGGCATCGGATTGAGTCAGTGCACCCAAATAACCTACCTACCTCTTGTGGAATCTAGCAATGCAGATAGTTTTGTTGGGTGTACATTTGAAAAGTCAACAGCAAAAAAATTTTTAATGTGGTCCTGGTTACTCTGGGTTACCATATTGATACTTCAAGTATAAATACTACCAATACCAAGTATTGTTTTAAGTATCAATACTAGCTTTAATAGGATCGATGCCCAAAAAAAGGATCTGTCTTATGTTAGATCACATTCTTCTTACATGATAGTACATTTGCTGCTTTTAATTATATATATATATATATATATATATATTATAATCATCATCATCATAATAATCATAATAATAATATGTCGATATCTGTAATTCTGGCCCTGGTGTTATTTGACAGTTTTCATTGTAACTAATCCAAACCCTGTGAACACTGCTGAATGTGTGTTCTGTAGATTATTAGTGTTTCAGGAAAAATATTAAGTACATTTGCTTTGCTGTGAGCAGCATAGATTCAATTTTGTTTAACTCGACTGTACTGGGATCGATTCACAAATCTCAGAGATATCTTAATAGAATCGTAAAACTTAAACTATCTTTATGTCTAGATATCACTCAAATGATAAGGCTGGTGTGGTTCTATATTTTTCTTATTTCAACAAATCCCATGAAACAAACAAAATCAACAATGAGTTGGTTTGTCTGTCAATACCTTCTGACGTCCTACCATGTCTGTGGCACTCAGCCCTAAGTCCATTTGTTCCTAAAGAGGATGTAAATCCTAAAAGTGGCTCACATTATATATATCATATGTAGTTTCATTTTATTTCTGAAAATAGTCATTTCCTAGCAAGCAAGCATTACTCAAACAGGAGTAAATAGTTAGTGTTCCTTAATGGAGGAACATGTCAGCCAGTACAAAGGTGTGGCTCATTGATGTGTTTTTAATAGTTTTTGGACAACAGTGGAGCTCCATAGCACAAAGGAATAAGATGGCTTTGGCTACCCAGACAATACTTGCAGAATCCATTCATCGTTGAAAACAAGTAAAAAAATAAATAAATAAATAAACTGCGTTTTTTGGGGAATTTGGGTGAACCAACCCTCTAAACTGTCTGTTTTGTTGTTGTCTGTTATTTCTGTTTTCCTTTAGTTGTAAAGTGCACTGAGACCATGTCTAATGGTGATTTTACACTTTAAATACATTTGATTGATTGATTAAACTTTGCCACTCTCTTTTCTCCCCACATCCTCCTTCTATCATTGACTTTGCTCCCTATCGCCCCCTGCAGGTGAGCTGCGGCACATCACCAAGCTGAAGCCGTGGTCCCTGTTTGACGTGCTGGTGGAGAAGTACGGCTGGGCACACGAAGACGCCGGCCACTTCACCCATTTCCTTCTGCCCATGCTGGAGATGGTGCCCGAGAAGAGGGCCTCGGCCGGAGAATGCCTCAATCATCCCTGGCTCAACTCGTAGCCGCAATCTCTGATCAGACGCCCTCCTCCCCTTGTCCACCAACAGTTAGCCCAAACATCAGCTGCTGGTGGCAGCCTATGGAACAACAGCATGGAGACAAACAGAGTCAGAGTAGATGATTAAGACTTCTTCTTTCTTGCCCTATCCCACGCATCCATTACATGCTTAATCTGAGTAGGCTTAAGTCCCACACAAGTCCCTCATCTTTTCCTATAAGGAATGTGAAGACAAGCTTATGGAGATAACATGACATAGTAGCTGTGTTTTCCAAAACATCTCCCCAAAAGATAATTTGAAGATGGATGCTGCTCACGTAAATCGGAGAAGTCAGGCACTATCTGAAAGTGATTTGCTTTCCTTCTTCTCTTCTGTCATCAAGATGTCAGCCAGTCCCTTCCATCTAATCTCCTCCAAATTCTCAGTTTTACCTTGTTTGGATCCAGTCATGGACCACTGACAGCTGCTGATCTTTTTAATGACGTGAAAGAAAAGTCAACGAGAAGCTCCATCTGCCATGACCTTTACATAGCCAGGGCCTCCGAGACGGACAGGTTTGTGTGTTTTTGGGAGAGATATGTGCCTGTGCTCAAGATCTGCCAACGTGGACCCAAGTTTACACCATGATTTCTTCCAAAAATCCGATCCCAAAAAGCCCCTCTTACATGTTTGGTTATCCATTACCCCCCTCCTAAATGAGCTGCTCGCTCCTGCTGGGGGCCACCTCAGAGAACTGGAGGGCAGCCAGTCCTCCAGGGAGCACCCCACTGACAGTTGCCACTCTGACAAAGACGAACAGAAAAAGTGCAGGATGAGCAAAAAAAAAAAAAAAAATTCAAACAATTCAATGCGGAGGAAGACCGCTTGGTCTTTAAAGACTATTTTTAAAATGCATGGAGAGACTGATGGATCAGCATGAATGGATATGTCAAAGGGGCAATGGATGCATTATTTTATTTGTGCATTTCGCTGGTTTCTTTCCCATTTCATCACCTCTCTTGGACATACGGTCAGAAAGAATTCTGTTAGGATATTTTGGTGCCCCCTCTGAGGAAGCTAACTATGTTACAACCCCTTCTTCTCCAACTTTTGACATTCCTAAATCTTGGTCCTGTGCCATCATTCCTGACTTTGATTTCCAGGAACACTTCTGTTGAGTCCTTCTGTGGCACGTTTACCTGATCTGATTGGTACTATCCCCCCCTTTTTTCCCTATAGAGGAACCCTTTGATCCCTAAGCTACTCCAGAAAGGGGATGGTCACGTGGATGTTGCACTTGTCTTTGTAGATGTCCTTCAGGGATTTGAAACCTTTGTACATAGAACTGAGATCTTGCAACGCAGATAAGCAACTGTGGACAAAGTTTCAACACACAAGCATCATTCCAAAAACAGAAGATGATGTTGGCATATCTTGACTTCCTCTGATACAATGGGGGGCGGGGAGGCGGGCCGCCATAGCTCCGGCCCCGGAGGAATGTTCAGACTGAAAAGTGCCACCTGGTGGCTGAATGAGAGTACTGCATTGCCACACACTGCTGCTGCTCTCAGTGCCAACGCTCCAGACGTTCCACTATACAGTATCTCTCCACTTAATCTCTATTTCTCTGTCACACACACACACACACACACCACACACACACACACACTTGCATCATCACAATTAGTCCAGTTGCCTATTTTTCGCAATAAATGAAAAAAAGATGAGTATAAGTAAATTGTGAGATATTTTTAAAAACTATTTAATTCATTAAAAAAAAGAAAACAACTTCTCTCTGGTTGTTGTGACCGTGACAGAATCTCGTCTTATACTGAGGTGATTGTGTTTGTCTTTTAGAGATGTTTTTATTTCTTTTGTCATTATTATTAATTATTATTATTGAAAGATTTTTTTACACAGCTGTCACCTCTCCCCTCCCTCCTTACTTGAACAGTGCTGCTCTGTCGGGGCTCTTGATGGTGAATCACCATTGGTGATACAAAAAAATTCAACAGTTTTGCAATAAAGGGTATGTGATGAGTTTTTTTTGCACCAAAACCTCCTGATCTCACTCTTTCAGCCATGCTGACTGTTCTTCCTGATGACATTGACAGAATCACGTCTCTTGTCTGTGTTTTTCATTGACAGATTTAATAAAATTGTAAATTAATGGATCCTGTGCCCTTGATGTAGTGAATTTTCTGCTTTGAAGCTACATCAGTGAACTACTTAGAGAATGAGAAAACTTACAACTGGTCACTACAGGCAACAAAGGAAAGAAAAAGAGCAATTAGCATAAATTCCTTTTTTATTGATATGCATAATTCATACAAGTGTTCACACTATTTTAAAAGTTAAAAGACATGGGTCAGTTGTGAGTACAACAAGCCAAAAGCTTCACATGGTCAATGTTACAGTACATTGTGATTCCCACTAAAGCAAATGGCCCATTAGATAACATAATCTAAAATACATAAAAAGAGGTGAGTGATAAAACACATCCTGAGATCAATACTAAATCATTAAAAAGTAAAACTAGGGATTTTCGCAGTATTTTCTTTTACATTGTAAATCACTACAAATGGTCTCTGATGCCATCTGTGTGTCTGGCAATGTGTCTGAGTCCATTAGCACTCAATAAAAAAGTGATGACTCATGTAAAGCGCACATGCGCTCATCCATTAGGCTCAGTTAGACGTGCCTGGAGGATTATTTTCCTGTGGGTGAAACCAGACGGTGGATGATAAAATTCAAGAGTAACAGTGATGAAAGTTGTATACACCACCAATGTAAAAGTAAATGAGGTATTTAGGGCACTGCTAAAATGTAGTGATGACACAGTGATCCTTTGAGCTACAGTGGAATCTTATATACACATGTACATCATCAATCTATGTATGCAGTATATATACCTTAGTACCTGTGTGTACTTAACAGGTGCTAGTCTGTGTGTGATCCATTGTGCTTCAGTGTGTGTGTGTCAGAACACTGAGGCACAGTTCTTTAGCAGTAGGGGTTTGATCAAATCCAAGATGTCTAAGTTCGGGTCAAGTGACCTGCCGAGACCCTCCAGCACCATGATGGCAAACACTATGGAGGCAAAATTACTCTCCAGCTTCACCTAGAAAAACAATCAACATCAAGGTTAATAGCTCAGCAACCACCTTTTTGCAAAGTTATCACATCACGATTTTAATAAGCTTTATCCTTTTGATAGTCAAAAGCTCTCTCTTTATCAACGAGGGGGCGGGGGGGACACTTATTTGCTGCATGACAATGATTGTTCAGTCATCATAACAAATGTAACGTGATATTTTACCTTGTGTTTGATGAGTAGACCAAATACTCTGGAAAGCAAATCACCCACTTGGAACTAAACAAAACAAAAACACAGTCAACAAAAATTCATCAATAGTAATCAGTGATTGTTATTCCCTAAAGTCACTGACCACCATGACCAACCAATACCTATGAACTACGTATCAGTTACTTCACCACAACGTTTTCTGATAAGAATGGATGGGCCTTTGCAAAGCAGTAGTAACTGCTAAGAGAATGAGTATTACACGGAGTGAAATTTGCGCACGTTTTCTACACAGGGACAGTGAGAACAGGACAGAAAGCAAATAAAAGAAACAAACAGTGCTTATTAGAGGATAGCAGAGCCCACACGAAGCACACAATAGAAGCCAGAAGAAAAGGAGATCTCAAAACTATGGTATATTATTGTAATAATCACAGAACAATGGCAAATATATTTCTTTTCAAATGGAACATAATAGTTCAATGAATGATTAGTAAACATGATAATCATGGCCAACATGGTAGCCATCATCATGCGACCCGGAATCAGAAACACAAATCGGACAAAATAATGCTGCGTTCCAGACACAATTTTTAGCCCGTAAGTTACGACTCCAAGTCACGACTCACGACTTGGTAGCGTTCCAGGGTTCATGTTAGGCTACCTAACGTTAACGTTAGTGTTAGCTAGTGGCTACGCTAACGTTGACGTTAGCTAGCACTAGCTGATACTAGCGATTTCTCGTCGGCGACATATTGTGGGCTTCATTTAATACACAATTGTATGTGTATTGTTTTGATTACAATGTGCGGAATTACTTTACGTTGCCTATTTATTTCTATTTCACCGGCGTCTGTACAGCATCAACAGGGGGTTGCCATTGTTGTTTATGTGTGTGTGAGACGTCAAAACCTACAACGATCTGGTACGAGTTCGTGGGTAGTAAGTTACGGGTTTGACTGCCGTTCCAGGGCACTTTGACGGGTAGGAGGTTGTGAAAACACGGGTTACGGGTTGCCTGGAACGCAGCGTAAGAATGCACAAATCAAGGTTAGTACCTTTCCCAGAGAAAGGGTGCTGCCGAGGGCTTGATCCACCAGCTGGGCCATCTCCTTCTTAAACTGTGGCACGTCTTGGCACTCATTGGCCCGAGCATGATTCAGGAGCAACTCTGCCACTCGCTCACCCTGAAGAAAGAAAAACAAAACCACAGAGACAGACCTACAGATTACATTCCTTTCTTGTTTGCCATTTTTAAGGATTTTTAAGGAGTTAAAGGCTGACTGGATTTGCTGTGGAAAAAAGTTTAAAATGTAGAAATGTGTAAAACAAATTTGAAAGTATGTTCTGATCATAGAATGTATACATTCCTTTAAAAAGGGGGAAATGTCTAAATTTCCATATTTCCACACAGATTTATTCCTGAAATTCCTCATTGTGTCATTATATTAGAATTAGAATAGAAAGTAGATGGCCAGATAACACTCCTTTTAATCAGAATAATTTACAGACACAGTAACAGTACCCTACATAGGCTTTTTGTATTTTATCGTTTTAGTCTTGGCCCTTTGGGGACAGATAAAAGTTGAACAGTAAATACTATAATAGTCAATTATATATATATATATATATATATATATATATATATATATATATATATATATATATATATATATATATATATATATAACTAATTGACTATTATAGTATAGTATACACATACACACACAAACACCATATATATGAGATTTATACCATATATATGACATTTAAAACATGATTTTGTGTGACATGCATGTGTGACAGTTAAGACGCTAATTAAAACATTCAAAAAACATCAAAATATCCCAGTCTTCTGTTGATGTCCAGTCAGATGCACCAATGTACAGTATCCAGGCTATTCTACTGTCATAGTTCAGCATAACACTTCACGTATGTACTCTTTCTCTCATTACCTGATGCAGCACCACAGCCGTGAAGACAGCTTTTAAGTTGGCAAGATCGGTGTCACTGAGCTGGGCTACGATGCCAGCATCCAGCAGCACCAACTGAATAGGACACGGGTCTGGTCTGAAGCTGACCACCACTGTGTCCCACAAGTCAGTGAGGGTGGTCTTACCAGGGGCCTCCCCTGATATACCAGCACTGTCACTGGAACCAGGAAGAGGCTGCCAACAGTGGACCAAAATGTTCCCGGGATGGAGATCCCCGTGCACAAAGTTGTCCACAAAAACCTTGAATACAGACATATAGATGGAGACAATGTAAGTGAACATCGAACAGATCAATATAATCTGACATTTAAACACATTCACACACATTATGAATAGCAGTAATGGTAACAATTAATCAGATGCAACAGGTGATGTATCTCACCATCTTCAGCATGGTCTCGACTCCCATCCTGGCTATTCTCTGCTTCACCTCCTGAGGAATCTCAGAGCTCAGGTAGTTGGAAATGGGCTCACTCTCCTGAACAAAAAGATTGAATATAAATGAAACAATGTTGGCCTCATTCAAAAGATATTCATTCAACCAGAATAAGTCTATATTGCCTAGAAATCACTGACTTTGTGTCACATTATTTTGAGTTTGCTAAAGACAATAGTTCATAAGTCATATAAGTGTGCATTTGATATTCTGATAGATATCATTGGTTTGTACTTTACATTTGGAGCTCAATCTATTACTCACTCAAACATGAAGTCAGTTTTTTTCTATATTTTAAATCCTTCCATACTCACTTCAAAAGTTTCCACTAAAATGGTACTAGTGACAAATGGTGGAAAGGTAGTTGGGAACTTGACATAATCCACGTTGCGGAAATTTTCCTGGAAACGCTCAATGTTCCTGGCTTCAAAACGGAGATCGATCTGAAATAAAAGCTCAGTCAGATCACTGAAATGATTAGACTTCTGTTCTATGAGGTTATTTTCTTTTCATGCTGTTGTTATCGGCACCTTAGTTATTTTACTTTTTACACTCTAGCCTCTGTACAGACAGGCAAATAAATTTGAAGCGGTCGTTATTGATGACAAAGAGACAAATCCTATGTGTAATTTAACCAATAAAGTTAAAGGACTTAAATTCTGTATTATTCTTAATGTGGGGGTTGAATATTCCTACCTGTTTGGTCATAAGCTTCTCAAACTCCTCTACTATTTCACACAGACTGAGCCACTTGAGTCCGGGCAGGCATTGCAGGAGCCAACTGCCCGCTTTCATCAGCAGTAGGTCAATTTCCACCTGCCTCCTGACGCCTGGATGGATCACCTGTGATACACCAAAAACAATTCATAAGCATCAGCTGACAGGCTCACAAAATGTACGACAGTCCGACGTGACAAACAGTTCATAAAGGCATGATATAATTATCAACAAGGATGCAACATGAACACACTATACTCTGGTGAAGCTATTTAGGATTTTCACACTCACCTTGATAGCCACGGGTATCATATGCTCCTTCTCTGCACTGCTCTCCTCATGTGGCCCCTCTGGGTGACTTCTCTCCTCATAGTCCTCCTCCTCCTCCTTACTCCCCCTCCAGAGCTGCCACATGGACCTGGCCACTCCTCCCAGACCAGGGATCTCCCAGGCTTCCAGCAAGTCTTCTTTCTCCATCTCCTCCACCAGCAACTGGAAGGCTGGGTCCTCCACCTTGTCCGCCTTCGCCCAGCCTCTGTACACCTGTGCCACACATCCTGAACCCACCGGCTCTTTGCTCTCAAACACTAAAACGCTTCGCCAGCCCTCCCCGAAAGCCCTCCGGAGACACTGCTTGGTGTGGGCCCAGGGGTGAGGGCGCACCTTCACATGAAGCCTGGAGAAGCGCTCACAAAACTCCTGAGAGAAGATGTCCCGCCTGGTGCTGGCCCACTGCCCCAGCTTGATGAAAGTGGGTCCAGACGTTTCAGTAACCCACAGCAAAGCATCCAGCCAGCAAGATGCCCAGCGAGTGGACACCAGAGTCAACGGGGAGAGGAGGAGCAGGGGGGCAAATTTGAGGAGCAGCACCAATGCACGAAGACTTAGGCGGAGAAAAAATACAACTTTGTGCACTTGGACTTTAGCTAGAGACTTTTTGTCAGCTGTTTGGCGTGGAAGAGTTGCTTCCTGGCATATGGCTGCACAGGATGATACATTTACTGCACCCCAACATAGTAATGTAACTTTGGGTATCTGGGTTAAAATCTGACCTCTTTTAGCAAAACATGCCCTGGAGCTCTGGATGAGTCTGGTTCTGGTAAAGAAGCCTGATCTCTGGAAAGTGTACCTCAGGTTGAGAAGGACTGCTCTTGCTCCAAAGATGATCATCATGTCAGCTGTTTGTTCAGTCCAGGAGGTGACTTTTTTGTCCACATGTGCCTGTCTTTTATTACAAAACACCCTTTTGCAAAATCATCAGTAAAGGATGACTCCAAACTCGGATGGTAATATGTGGTCCACAAGTAAAGATCTACGAGAGGCGAACTCAATTAATGCTAACGTTAACGTTACATTAAACTAGCTAATGTAACGTTACAAAATAATTTAACTTACAGTCAATATGGTAGTTACTGTGTTTCCTGTAAACGGGAGGAAACTGGATTGCTTCTTTTCCCACTGTCGACGAGCGACACATGTCATGGTTCAGCTGGCGTTACTGTAAATTACCAGCCAAAAATATCATCCATCTCCACCATGGATGAATTAAGAGAAGCTCTCCAAGTCAATGCTGACAACAGAACATGAAAACATTTCATGACAGCCGCTTCACGTCCGGGTATGACGTATGACGTAACGCCGTCTTAAAGGCACACGGATCTCAGAAAACAAACTTTTAACGGCTGTTTTTAATTAATAGAGAGAAGGGTTTTTGTGTTATATTAGTGCGTACATTGTTTTAGCGCATACATGTACGTGTATGTCAGGTTTATTTAGTTTTACATAAAACAAATTTTAACCGTTTTTTTTCCCCAAGTTAAGTGGACGAGGAGACCAACAGACGAAACTCACGGATTCACGACTTTAACAATGACTACTATTAGCTACAACTAAAACTGACATACTACTGTGACAACGCTAGTATTAAGTATACTTATTTGTTTTAAAGTGCAGAGACGTCAACTGCCCTGCAGATGGAGACATGTTACACGTCATTCTGGGTTCCCGTTCCGTTTGTCTCCTTTCTCCTCCTACCAGAAGGACGCAAGGGAAGGAAGGAAGGTAAAAAGATGCAAAGGTGAGCATAATAATATTTGAGATATCTGTTAGCTTTAACTAGCTATGCAGCAGACATATTGACTTATAGAAGCCCAGGAAGCCTTTCCAGTGAGCCAGTATGATCCCAACACCCTGGAGCTGGCTCATCTAAATTGGACGCAGCCTTCCTCAATGTGTTGAAAAGAATAAACATTTATTTTCGTATTAAAAAAATAAATAGGCTATAAAATATTTATTTTAAAATAAAACAAAAGAAGGCTAAGTTATGTTTCTTTTTGTTTCACCATTTAGCCAGCAGACCTTTAGCAACAAAGAAACCCAGCAAACTTTTTAACATAGCAGTTTTAAAACAGAAGTTGACGTCAAGTGATTTTGTAAGAGAAAGAAAGATAAAAAGAGAGGTAACAGTGTGTTGCAAAATGCTTTTTCAACATGCCTTGAATTTTTTTGGGGAAGTCGAGGAGCAATGGCCTAATGGAAAGCAACAACTCTGGGTTATGGGGCTGAAACTAATAATTCTTCCATAGTATAGGCTTTAAAATCGCAGGACCTTTTATTTAAAGCTTTAGTGCGTAACTTTTGGATATTATTGAACGTCCGTTACATTCAAGCCATGGCCAAATGAGTTGCTACAAAGCTAAGCTAATCATCGGAAGGCTGTATCACGTGGACGCGCCGACAGTGTTGTTGTCATTAATATAATTCATCATGGGGGCAACAGAAACTACGCACTATGGCTTCAAGTTTTAAGGAATTAATGCAACAATAACATTTTGTAGTTGGCTGTTGATCAGTTGTTGTTAGGAACGTCATTTGGGCAGAGCAGAGTTAACAGTAAGCTATGTGGTCTGGACATTAACATTATTTTTACAGTCTATGGGCGTTAATGGATGTGACATTAAAAAGTACTTCCTGGTAGGATATGCGGTCCTTTCCTGAACAAAGTTCCTCAATGATGACTTAAGAGCTGCTTTATTATTTTTCTACAGTATTGGTATGGCCAGTGGTGGAATAAGTATTTGGGTCCTTTACTGCAGTAAAAGTACTAATGCTGCCCTGTTAAAATACTTTCAAGTCCTGCATTCAAAAACTTACTTAGAAAAATAGTATGTAAGTAGTATGAGCAAAATGTACTTAAAGTTAAAGGCCTACTCATTCTGCAGTAAAATGTCCCAGATTAGAGTTTTTATATTATATATGATGTTTCTGGATTAATATTAATGCTGCATTAATGTGTATGTTGCATTTCTATAGATGTTTAAGGTTGTGCTCATTTTAACTCCTTCATATAGGCTACGGTTGGGTAGTTTAATCTACAGTAATGCATCACATTCTATAAGATCATCATATGTTTGTAGTGTTGCTGTCCTGTGAGAACCACATATCTATAAAAAGCCAACTTTTCATGAGCTCAGAAAAACAGCCCTTTTTTCAGCTTTGTGACGATGCATTTTCCAGCTGATCCAGTAGGGTTTTTTGATAGTTTATTTAGCTAAAGGCCGGTTACACACTGGATGCGTCAGCTGCATGGCGTGTCCGTTTATATTTCGGCTCCCATGTTAACAGGTTAGAGCTTACACACTGCCTGCGTGACACACGCGTCTCAATGAAAACGCATGCCTGCTAGAAATAGAACCGATGCCTATTTTTCACGCAACACACAAGCGTGTTGGAAGCGTTTCCAGGCAAAATAGAATAGGAAAAGATGTTTAAATGTCGTTTAGACACAAATACATATTAATAAATGACATGTTGATGTTTGAAAGTCTCTAGGGTTTGATATAAATGCTGATATAAATGTAATAAAAAAAATATATATCTGTCAATACAGAACAAAATATTCTGTAGCCTATTTTGCCGTCAATACTGCCGACGTTGTCTTTGCTGTAATCAAATCAGTATATATTTATGTTTAACATGGTATTTCATTTTATCAATGGGAAACATAGATGTGTCCAGACAAGACTAGCAGCACTGCGTCAGACACGTTTCTGGTGTGTAAAGACATAGAAAAATCCACGCAGCTGACACGCAACAGAAACACCACACTCACGCCACGCAGGCAGTGTGTAACCGGCCTAAAGGTGCTGTAGGTAGGATTGTGAAGATCCAGGATTTAGCCAAAGAATTTGAACATTGACAACTTCTCAGTCACTCCCCCCCTTTCTGCTAAAGCCCAAATGGTCTCCTAAGCCCCTCCCCCCACAAGGGAGAATGAATGCGTGTGCATGAGCAGTGATTGACACGCAGTTAGACACCCCCCGTGGGCATGATTGGAGCATCTGAACAGAGAGCGGTGGATTTTTGCAAAACGTGCCAGAGGAGCCGGATTTTTTTATTACCAGTTTTATATAGTTCTACTGGAACATAGGGTCGGTTTCAGCAAATATGTCAGAAAGTTAGTTTTATAAGTCTTACCTACTGCACCTTTAAGTAGTAGGGGAATTTTCTCAACATATAAAGGAACACTTCATCCTTCAGTGTATCACAAACATTAAAAATCAACACATCTGGAGATACATGGTTTTCGCTGAACAAGAAGGGGAGGAAAAACTGTAATCTGAAAAGTACCTAAAGCTTTCGGACAAATGTAGTGGAATAAAAGTACAATATTTACCTCTGAGGTGTAGTGGAGTAGAAGTATAAAGTAGCATAACATGAAAATACTCAAGTAAACTACAAGTAGCCTAACTTGAATTTGTACTTAAGTACAGTACGTGAGTGTACTGTATACTTCATTACATTCCACCACTGGGTATGTATGTACAATTTGTATTTGGGCACATAAAGGAAAGGAGGAGGCAGGGAAAAAAACACACCCTGGGTTTGATTTTATTGTCATTTCCTCTGCTTAAACCAGAGGTCTTGCAATCAGCCTGCTATGCACCATCAAGGACTGAGAACTTGTCCCAGCCATGTTCCCAGTCACGGTGCGAGTCCCCTAGACAGTGGGCTCGGTACACTCCCAGGATCCCATCTGTAGGCCTGATAGAGGACTCAGCAACACAATAAGGGGGGATAAACGCCAAACAGATGTTACCAGCCCCCACTTCCCACCCTGTTCTCCCCACAGCTATTGATGGACAAGCCAGGCTTTTTTGGATCTCTCTTGCATTTCAAAGGCGAGGTCAGGGTTTGGGCTCAGAGGTCAGCAGGATAGTTGCGCTGCAGAGGTGATGCTGTTAGACACTTTATAAAGGCTGTTCAGTGAAATGACTGTATGAATGCAGCTGGAGCTCCGATACATGCATTTGTATACTTAGCTGTATAGTAGCTACATCTGAAGAGTTAAATGAAATTACAGGGCAACACTGATACCCAATCTTATGTGTGCTTGTGCAGTTTTCATGCATGTGTGTCTTTGTTCTTTTGCTTGTGTGTCCAGTTGTGTATCTTTTAGTGGTGGAAAGTAACTGTGGACAGATAATACGTACTAATATACATAATTACAAGTACTTGCATGTCATTTTGAGGTACTTTTAGAGTATTTCCAGTTGATGTTATATTCTACTTCAATTTAGAGGATTTTTTTATTTCTTATAATTTGAGATCTATAGTTAGTTAAGAGATAAGATAATCCTGTATTAGTCCAACAGTGGGGACATTTACAGTATTACAGCAGCAAAGATGATAGTTCAATAAGAGGCATTATTAAAAAAACAAATTAGAAAAAAAACAAAAACATTAAAAAAGATGTCAAAACATGATGTCTTATAAAATACTATTCATTGCTATAGATTAAACTACCAAACAGTGTATAAAGTAGTTACAACAAAACAGCTACATTATAACATAAAAAGGCTTTGAACAACCAACAGTCCAAAATCCAGGGATATGCAGTTTACAATCACAAAACACAAAGAAATGAAGCCAAATAATCACATGGGACAAACTAAAACTATTTATGCATTTTTGCTTGAGACATGACCTTAAAGATTAAACAATTGTTAAAATAGTTGCTGATTGATTTTCTGTTGATAGCTATATCTATACTGTAGATAGTATCTATTTGCCCCAACTTCACTGAAGCTACTGTATAACAGCATTTTATTAAAGCTACATTGTGTAAGAATTTCTCTCATCTAGCGGTGAAATTGTATATGACAACCAACTGAATATTACTTTCTAGCCCCTCCCATTCCGAGCGCGTTCTAACTTCTACGGTGGCCGTATTATTCCAAGAAGAACGACTTCATCCGTGATAGTTCCTTTCAGTGTAATAATAGTTTTATGTTATTTTGGTACCATTTCATTGCTAACATCAGCTATCAGGTTCCCAAACATATGCAAGCTAATGTTAGTAAAGTATCAGTGCTATCATTATTCTGTATTTTGTACGAGATTTTAAGGCAATGTTCACAGCGTAGGAGAGAAGCAACGGAGGTTTGTGTTTTTAATATATTTCTCTGAGCAGTATGAACAATGTCAATGAAACTGAAATTAGCTCTTAGTACCTCCATTTGTTTGTTTGTAGCTGTTCTAGCTGTAGCTAGTCTGTAGCCATCAAGATGTTGGGTCTGGGAACTCACCATTAACAGGGGTCAATCCGAGGGGCGGGATAAACGGTTGTCTTTCAAATTCCCTCTGCACGCGATAGCGCTACAACCAGGCAGAGCAGCGAAGAAGGTAGCAAAGCTAGTTGATAGATTAAACTTTTGCCGTATCGGGTCGGCAAAACTCCGAACACATCTTCCTTTTTTAAGAATGATTTCTGTGCCGTTCTTTCTTCTTTTCTTAAAGAAAAGCTCAACTCCAAGTCTTCCAGAAGACCACTGTTCCCAGCAGCAGCAGCCATAAGCCCGCCCACCGACTCTATACACGATGTAATTGGCCTGACCAAAATTTGGTTTTTCCAGCTCGCAAGCCAACGGAGAGTGCCTAGACTGACCCTGGCTGCAAAATAAATGTGCTGCCACTAGGGTGCATCTAGATTTCTAGGCTAGCTAGTCTGTGTTACAACTGCACATGACGTGAGCTGCCAGGGAAATCACTACACATATGATTAAGTTAATGTTACAAGGTAGACAATCCTTTTTCATCGACGCAAGGAAAAGTATCCTAGATGTCGTTCTAGCATTATGTACAACCATGCTATAGTTAGCCAAGCAAGTAGCAACTATAAAACTTTGAATTTTCACAAATTGGCAGAATTACCTGTCGAGAAGAAAGCAGGCAACTTTCCATCTTGGAAAAGCCACTCCAATATTAACTTTGGTTTTGTTGCTTTGTTTTAATTCTCTTTTTAACTTCCTTGGCGACTCTGTTACATGTCCTCGAGAATAGGTGCAAGCCTCTATTTTCAACAGGCTTTCAAATCTGCCGCAGTCGCAAGTAATCTTCTCCCCCCTCCCTGGCACTGAGTGTAAAAGCACGAAAGGCGGAGGTATGTCCCTCTTTGGCTAATGTATTTTAAAGATGGAGGCGCAACATGGCTGCTGCCATTTGAGCGACTCGCTAGTATGTATTCTGAATGATTCTGAATGTCAGATTCTACGCGTACGAGAATACTTTGATTAGTTGGTGGAAGTAATGACACATGAATGAGCACATATTTGTGAAAGAACAACATTTCTTTTGCTATAAATCAACTCAAAACATTACACAATGGAGCTTTAAGTGAAATATTAAAATATAAGATGTCACTTTAATGGCAACCTTACATCAAATGGGAATTTCTAAGTGTGCTGTGCATTATTAAATACCCATATATATATATATATGTATATATATATATATATATATATATATATATATATATATATATATATATATATATATATATATAACATTTTCAATATAAAGATTGTAGGCTTTGAAAATTGACCAAAACATACATTTTAAATATCGGCTTGCCAAAGAGGGCATGTGGGGTTGAACAGGTTAATTATTAATCATACTGGTCATCAGTATGCATGCCAGCCATGTTCCCTCTCTCACTCTTTATTTCTCTCCACTCTTTCCACAGGAGCACTGAGTTACTCTCCAGCCCTGGGCCCCTAGAAATGAAATGGATTTCTATGCCTGGGCCTGATGGTGAGCTGGACTCCCCAGTTTGTATTCTCTCACTGAGAAGAGGTCAGAGGTAATTAAGGCAAACACTAACAAAACACGTTCTGTCACTTTCTGCCTGAGCACACTTAGTCTCACCCTTCACAGCATTCAGCGCACACCACCTATGCTTCTGCACTACTTGTTGTTGTTGTTGTTGCTGCTGCTGTTGACTTGTACGTGAACCAGTAAACAAAGTCTTTGTAGAGATAAAATAGATAATCATGTTGTCCCCTCATTGAGAGAGGAATTGAGGCCCTTGGGCTTCTTTAATTGTCTCCCGGAGGAGACTGTTATTTATGTATTCAGTTGTGTTCAGCATTGCCCCTTCCTGCTCCATTCCTCTTTCTTTTTTTTTTTTAGCAGGACACTCAGTTTCCCCGGCAACTAGGGCTCCAATCGGCCAGCCAGCTGCAGATTAGTTCAGTGGTTGGGGGATTTAGGTGGGTGGGAGGGGATGTGGAGCGGTGTGATGATGGAAAATGGAGAGGGAGGAGAGAGAAAGAAGGAGGGAGGAAGGGAGAAAGGGAGGGGGGTGGGAAAAGTTTGAGAAGGGGAGAGAGAAAGCGAAGGAGCCAGCGTCATTCAGAGATAGAAGTCCGAATGAGTGAGTGTGTGTTTAAGAGCTGAGTGTGGAGAAAGAGCTGTAAACATTTTAGCCTGGAGGCTGGACGGGAGGAGGGATTTCCCTGACTTTGTGCCTTTTTCAAACATTTTGTGCGCTTGGAGCAGCACTCTGTCTTTCGCTGTGTGTATATGTGGGAGGTGCAGGCAGGGGCTATGCAAAGTGAGAGAAGTCAGAGGCAGGGGTAGGGGTGTACAAACCGTGAAGGAGAGAGAGATAGATAAAGTGGGGAAAAG
This sequence comes from Perca fluviatilis, assembly GCF_010015445.1. Lineage (NCBI taxonomy): Eukaryota > Metazoa > Chordata > Actinopteri > Perciformes > Percidae > Perca > Perca fluviatilis. The sequence goes on from NC_053119.1 coordinate 22,851,106, forward strand.
GCAAACTACTCGGAAGGAAAGGAACCATGCAAGTGGATGCTGTCTTCTGCGGGGTCAGGTTACGCAAAATGAGAAACCACTCCAAGAGCACTTCATCAGGGCTAACCCAGCTCAGAAAGGTAATGGGATGAGTTAAAATGTGTCTGTGTGTGAAAATGTATGTTTGCATGTACTTTTCAAAGTTTTTCTCAAAAACAAAGTCAGTAAAGTTGTTATACAAATTTGGATTTCCAATTAAACCTATTGAACACAAAATGTATATACTATACTTTCTTTGACCCAAAGATGCATGTGCATCAACTTAGCCTTCTCACATATTCTCTGCACTCTAAATGCACATGCTTGCGTGTGACCTTGAATGTGTCAGCATGTGTGTGTCCATGTACAGAATGTACTTCTATGCTTGTTTGAAGCAATATTGATGGTAAATGTTAGGATGTGGTTTTGTCTGTGTTTATTTGAGCCGTATTTCATTCTGTACTGCTTTGGCTCCAGTTAAAGTATGCCTGAGTGTTGCTCAAGTACTCAGTCTCAAACTGTCTGCACCAAGTCCATTACTGCTGCCCACAAGAGACTCATCTGTACCTCACTGAAGTATCTGAGCACACGTGAGCCCACACACACACATAAACTCAATGGCTGTCAGCTCATATCTGCTTATTAAATGAAAAGAAAATGTAGCAGGATGGTTTGGAGACCATTTGAAGAAAAGTGTGCACACTAAAACCAACACATTCCAAACCAGCTTGTTGAGGGGGAGAGAGAGAAAAGAGGAGAGGATAAGTGAGATGAGCATTCTTCACTGTGAACAAAGGCACCTCTTCATGCAGAGTCCCAGTGCCTGTATTGTTGTGAGGAGGCAAGCAGGGGTGGAGACCTCCCCAGGGAGGACAGAGGAGTTCAGGGGGCTCCAAAAAGTCAGCTTGTCAAGGATCAGGGATAACAAGGTGTTTGCAGATTCATAACCAGGCATGATTTAAGCAGTTGGTGCAGTTGGGTTTGAAAGTTTTACAATGTACCTATGGTCATACAACTGCCAGTGCCAAAGTGTCAGTGAAAATTTGGAAGTATGATCTTAATAGTTAAACTTACAACTAATTTTCTTATTTTACCACCTTCTGCTTTGTGGCCTTGAAAACACTCTGATGCACATGAAGTGATGCATTTTTAATTTCCAGCAGCAACAGCAGTTTGTTTGGGATGTGTAGACAATATGGACAATTAGCATGAGTGACAGCCACAGTGGCTAAACAGACACAAAAAACAGCACTACCTGCAAAATCAATCTTTTTCAACATATGAATGAATGAATGAAAACATTATTGGCCACAGTGTTTGATTGCCAAGTGATTAGAGGAGAAACAGCTGTAAAAAGCATAACAGCTGTTTAAATGTAACTTAAGAAGTTGATATATTCCAGGAGAAATAAAAAGGATAATGATTCTTTAGTGACAAAAAATATTATAAAACTTGCAAGACCAACTTCGTCTTCTCTTGATTGCTGTGTCGTTACCTCACTGCCCCCAAATGATAATTTGTGGAATTGCAGGAAACGGGCATGGCTTTTACATTACATTTCTTGACCCTTTCCTTCAATAGACATGGCTTGTTTTTTTTAGGTAAATAAGTTTTATTTACCAATGCATTGGGCAGGTTAATGTACAGGCCTGATTAGCAACTCGTGATATGTTTTCCAGCGGAGGTGGCCCTTATTACTATCCTCTGCAACCAGAATAAACATGTAATATTTCGTTTATTTGCTTGTGCCATGCAAATATAATATTCCCTTTCTGCATGTACTGGTAGAAGTCGTGATACAAACAATATGGGGACCTTTTCATCAAAGTATTGCTCTACAGTGCCACTAGTGGTCAAAAACTCCACAGGGCATATTTAAGTTTAAAGCACATCCATGTATCTTTGTGTTGTGACTCAGCCATATCATTTCATGTGAGATAACAGATGCTCTGTTGCATGTCATACCACAGTGCAACAGGAATGTCGGCTATGTCTTATAAGCACTGACCCTTAAGAGATGGTTATCAATCAGCCAACATAATCCATCTCAACAGTTTCCTCAGGCCTGTTAGTTCAGCCTGCTGGGCAGTCATTAAACCCAAGAACAAGATGGAACATGCAACAGTGGAACGTTTCATTTAATATGCTTGATTGTAATAGCAGCTGAGGTACTCTTTGATTTGGGACAACTTTGTGCACTGCCTCTTAAATTCACTGTTATTTTCATATTGGCATACATGAACCGCTTCATCAGTGCAGTTTCTTACAGACCACAACTCAACATTCCTCTGGTCTCCTGTTTCTGTCTGTCCTGACATTGTAGTCACCTAACTGGGTAAAGTTAAGAGTTTATTGAATTGAGACTGGCTCTGAGGAGAAGATTTATAGAGTTGGAGATAAAGACAGAGGGGCTGTCTGTCTGCTAGTCAGCAAGGTAGTAATAAGTGGGCTGCAATCTTGTAAAGGGGCTCTGGTGTGTGTGTGTGTGTGTGTGTGTGTGTGTGTGTGTGTGTGTGTGTGTGTGTGTGTGTGTGTGTGTGTGTGTGTGTGTGTGTGTGTGTGTGTGTGTGTGTGTGTCAGTGGTCTGTCAGATTGGGTCAGATGTTTACATTCTGAGTCAGGGGCAGAGGCTAACTGTCTGCATGACTGCTGTGCAAGACAATGTGCACTGTGGTGGAAAAGAGGGTATTTGTAACCTTGTATTCATCACTCAGATTATTAACACTCGCAATGCCTCAGTCTTCCTCTCGGAGTGATCCATTTTACTCTCAGGCACACACTCATTCGTTCTCTGGGCATTTTCTTTAATTGCATATTTCCCTCGGTTTCTTTCTCTCTTTTCCTTGTTTCACACCAGAATAATTAGCTCACTCATATTCATGGTATTCTCACCCAATGCCCATCTATTTTTTCACTCTCTGTGGCTCATGATTTCTAGTATAAACATACCCTGACGGGACATATTAACACATGCAATGCATGAGGTCCTAAATCTACTAAATAGAGGTTAACAGATTTTTTTTTTCTATTACTATTCATGCTTTGTAAGGAAAAAACAAGTCCTGAAACTCAAACACCAGATGTTTAGCACCTTGACTAAGTCTGTCATCTCTCACAACTGAATCAGCTTGTTATTTCTTTCTTGGAAGCATGCTGAAGTGAAGAAATCGGTCTTGATGATTGGTATGAGTCACTAGAGTGCAAGTTCATCCAGGAAAACAGTGTTTAGCTTTATGTTGACGCAATGGCCATAATTTACAAGAGAGTTAACTATTTGATGCCTGATTTACATGCAGACACAATTTACATTCACATTTTACAAACATGTACAATAGGGGTGTGTGTGTGTGTGTGTGTGTGTGTGTGTGTGTGTGTGTGTGTGTGTGTGTGTGTGTGTGTGTGTGCGCGCTGCCAGCGACATCTGTCTTCTCTATTCTTTTTCTGCTCAGAAAAGTGACAGAAGGCCTTTGGGAGGTTACAGCCTGTATACCCCTTCTCTTGCAGGAACTGGCTTTTGACAGGCACTCCGTGGGGCGGCCTGCATTTTAAAGACCCCACTGGGCCAATCTCCTGCTGTCCCTGAGCTGCTGTTGTCACCACGGCGACATGCTCAGAAAGAATGTGTCCTGTGGTGATGGTGAAAAAATTCCTCTCGTTTCAAAGATATGGTGGGGGACATATTGTCTGTTTCTGTGATGTTGGTAGATGGCCATGGGTTTAGTCATGATCAACCCCTCACACACACACACACACACACACACACACACACACACACACACACACACACACACACACACACACACACACACACATTCATAGATGCATGGATAATGCATACCATCTTACACACCCATAACCCTATCCTTGTAAGAGTCAAACTAACACACATACAGTACATACATGCAAGCATGGATAATGCATACCATCACATGGGACACTGGATACTGGAAGCATTTATCCAGTTGGCAACTGCACATGCTTTTTTTAATTAGATGCACCCTTAACCCTGCCACACACATGCACACACATTTTTATCTTACAGCCGGTCGCTTGCAAGCTGTTGCTCTGTCTGGCAGTTTCCCTCTGCTAGGTGTCTGAGTTGTATTAAAAAGAAATTTGACCATGACTTCAGAGAAAATGGTGGCTCCGACTCTAATTGGGACATTTAACAGGATATGGCAGGATGAATCCCTGTCCTTCTGCATTGTTTGCACAGACTACACTATAGAATGTCAATTTCTAACAGAGTTCAGTCTGGAGACAGGGGCAAAGACAAAGTTACAGTTTGATGGCAGTGTGTTGATGTGGGCTGAGAGAATCATCACAGCAAACCGATGCGACCCAAAAGCCAAGTGTTTCAAGCTTGGTTTGGCTTTGCAGCTCGTGCCCACTGGCAGCATGTGGCGGTGGCATAAACCCAAAAACACACACAAGCACATGCAGAAAAACAGCCAAAGACAGGCTCAAACAGACATGGATATATAGACCAAAACATACTCAGACCCATGGACACAAACATATGTGAACATCCACTGACATATTGTACTTGCACGTGAACATGCATTGACCATTTATTTTCTTTAAAAAAGACCTTGTATGTGGGGAAGGCTGCCATCTGCAAAGGAATACGTCCATCTGTGTTCAAAGTGTAACTCTAATGTGGCTGTACAGCTCGTTGATTTAGGCTCCAGTTGCCATGTTATAATGAGCATTCCAAGCAAAATGGGAAAAGGCTAACACTTTGTTAGTTTGGTTATGCGCTTTGTGTGTGTAATATTTCAGATGGAAAAACTGGAAGAGCAATGACCTTCAAATTATCGTTCTACTTCTTTTCTCTGCTCTTCTTTTCTTTTTCTCTTTTCTTCTCTTCTCTTTTTTCTTCTTCTCTTTTTTTCCTTCTTCTCTTCTTCATTATCTTGCAGCCATGACTGAGAATGAGAATCATTTTGTTTACCTGTCAATTTAGGGATCCACTCTATAATGAGACTTAAAACAATGTCTGGAGGGTTATCTAAGTGAAACAACTTAATGAGTAGATACTGCAGACATACTGCAGACACAGAGGAGCTTTGATCATACCAAATCATATCTAAATACTGTCTTGTTAAGCTCCAGAGCTGGGAAAGTAGTAGTTTTCTCGGTGTGTCTCCAGTGTAATGATGGTTACAATAATCTCATCCTTCCTATACTGCTATATGGTGTCAAGTTTTATTTGGTGAGCCTGGTGTCAGTCTATGTCAGTCTTTTTTATAGTTTATTTTTCCCCTCGTCATATTTTTCAGTATTTCTGATTATAATGATGAAATGATGAATCAATTAGTTGATCAACAGACATGTTTGGTCTTTGCATTTTCAGAAATGCTAGTGTGACTTTCTTTTGCTTCATGTCATTATATTGTAAATACTTTCTTTTTTAATCAGACTAATTTAAAAACCTTGCTCTAGTAATGTAGTATGGGCTTTTAATTTGATTATATCACATTTACTGTACATAATAGCTGTTTGGTTAAAATGTTTAACACCCCATGAATGAGATACAATGCAAAAAGAAAGAAAGCATGTTGCAGTTGCTCTCATTTAGTATTTGCTAACTGCCTAACATTCTACTACAAAGTACATTTGCCATGTGCTGAGTACAATTTGTCCTGAGGAGATTGTGATGGAACGGCACACCTTTCGATCAGTTTAGTTTGGCTTGCTTTGGCGGTGCTAAACACCCCTCTCCATTTGACTCCGTTTTTTGTCCGCTGGCGGTCTTGGCTTAGTCTCACAGTTGTCGGTCACTGGGTGTGTGGAGGTCAAAAACGTTGGCTCTTACTCTGACTCTGGAGTTTATTCTCCGGAAGTGCATTTTCCCAAGCTCTCGCCTTGCTCGGCTCCCCCGGGGATCGGCGGGCGAATTATAAAACTGTTTCTGTGCAGGCATGCAGAGGAGCAGGGGAGCAGGGATGGGACGGGGGAGCTCTGGTGGGAACTCTCAAAGGGAACCCTTAAAATGTGAAGGGGGGAAAAACAGGAAGAAAAAGGAGAGGAGAGGATTTTGGCTTTGCAGCTCAGCTCAGAGACTGCGGCTTGGAGGAGAAATTTGATCTGGAGCCCAGAGAATAATGTTAGTGTGTTAAAGAAGCCAGGTTATTGTTGAAAGGATGTGTAGGTCCACTCACTGCTGCACATTTACTGTTGCTGAGCCTGTTTTAGAGAGGAAAGGTTTTACCATTAGGCTCAAAAATCCCACATTGTGTGTCAGCACAATGTAATATCAGATGCTGTACCGTTGGGAGTCTTTTTTTCCCCCTGTGAATTATGGTGTATTCAATGACACTTCCTGATGTGTAAAATCCAGGCCCTTCGGGAGTTATAAACAGCAGAGACAGGTATTGTCTGAGGTGCACATGCCATGTCTGTCTCCTGTGTTTGAGGGCATGGTGGGTGAAACAGAATACAGCTTTGGTTGCAGACAACAGAAGGTGTGTGTGTCTATCACCTGGCATATTACCTGTGGCTGTTTATGAATTACTTCATCCATTGAAATTCATCGCTGCCTGCCAAACAGCAAGGCTCACTGCCAGGAAGAGCTCCATGGCTTCTTTTGTTTGGCGAGCTTTCCTGTCAATGGCCTTACTTACTCTGTCAGTGATGATTTATGCTTGCTGCAACCACAGTGCTCCAACCGCAGGTGCATCTACACCAAGGTCTTGTTTCTTACTGCCAGATGAGCCCTTAGTGTGCACTAATTTGTCTTTGGAAGGAAGGGAGTATGAATACAGGCAAATTTAAAGTGTTTATTGTCCAACACAAATAGATGGAAATTTGACTGAGAATATAACCACACTCTGTTAGGCTGTGCTTAGGCATGGCAGGGCTTTGAGATAAATGCTAAGAGGTCAGCAAGCTAACATGCTAATGTTGATGTTTGACAGGTATATATGTGCACCGTCCTTATTTAGCCTGTAAGCATGCAAAAAAATTATAATTAGCACTAAAGTGTTAGAATGTCTGTAGCTAATTTAATGGCAATCCATCCAATACTTGTCAAGGCATTGCACTCAAAACCACAACTGAATTTTTTTTCGATATTTCCCTGAATAAGTAAAAGGTTTGACCTGCTAGCAGTGCAAGGGGAAAAGTCAGAGGATCACCAAAGTGTACAATAAAGAATATATTTCTTTTTACGGATTTCTGTAGAACTTTTTATAGCTCTGCATCGTGCATATTTCAGTCAGGACTAAAGTCATGGACGGTCCGAGCGACCAACTGAGTGACAGACCACCATTGTTGTCCGTAGAGCCAAGCTGCTTGCATGGCTAAAAACATTATGAATAGAAACCGTAGAATATGGCTGTGCAAGAAGTAGCAAAGTATTAAAAATGAGCAAAAATATTTATATGTCTTAAGTAAATGAGGCTGGTTGCTCAAGTGAAAAGTGTCGGATGTAGTTGTGTAAAGAATAAAAAAAGAGAACTTTAGAAAGAAGTTCTAGCCCTGCTTACTTTCTCACCACTGCACCTGGCCAGTTACTGAGTAAACCCCTTTTTTTTTTTTTTTTTTTTTTTTCAAAAAAAAAAAAAACTTTTTCCCTTTTTTTTATCGCCCATTGTGGTTTCAGATGCTGTGAGACAATCCAGGCCTTTAGCATCACCGAATCTTTCAATGTTGGCTGAAGCTAGAGTAGTACTTCAGCTTCAAATACCAAGTACCACATTTTTGGATTAAACAGAGTTGGATGTGGCTGTGCAGGCCAAAGTGAGAGCTGTTTAAAAGCAGTCCCCGGGATGTGTTGGCATGGGCACTGGTCTGTGGAGCCAGCAGGGTAATTGGGAGCAGACTAGGGATGAGTCAGGAGCTCTGCTGATGGGAGCTTTCTGTCTGTGGGGAGGAGGGGCTGACATGTCTGTAGGAGGGAATCGAAGGACAGATGCTCCAGCTCTCCATAAGGACGTAACATGACACCCTCTCCCAGATGGGGGGATAGAGCCAGATTTGTTTGCTCTGCCTCCAAGACAGATCCATCCTCCTCCTCCACTTCTTTTTCTCTGTGTGATGATCTTGTCTTTTTCTCTAGTAAAAAGTAGCTTCTCTTCTCTTCATTCAGTTAGTAAAGGCCTTTTTGTATTTGTTGGTGATAGGTAAAAGTCATTGTTGGGATGGAAGAATTAATTTATAATCCAATTTTCAACCAGGTCAGTCCAGGTTTAAAAACTCCTCTGTGCTTAAAAACTTCCACAAATCTTTTTCAATTATCCACTTAATTTTCACCTTTTATCAGGCCAACAGTGTCAAAGCCTCAAAACTCATATTTCTAGAAGGGCTTATCACGTTGAAGACTTTAGAGCCTCATTAGCCTGCAAACTGCACCATTTGCAGTCAGTGGAATGTGGAATGGAAGCCACAATCTCCAAAGGGAAAGGGAGACCTTCTCCATTAAAAGCCTGTTGTTAAACTGTTACTGGATGGTCATTTGTAAACTCTGACAGGTGGAGTGAGGAAGAAGGGTTTTTAGGAGGATTTTGCTGAGTTTGTCTGAGGTTTCCGTTTGCTGCTATTTTGACCTTGTGGTAGTAAGAGCTGTCCCATTTATCAACAATGAACAAAATTTCTTACTGTACAGTATGAATTTTTCAGCAAAACAAACTTGCTGTGCAAAAGCTCGATGACTTCAATTCAGGAGACACAAGGTCAGTCTTACTCCCACTTCCTGCAAGTCACATCACACTTACTGTCTGTTTGCGTGCACAAACAAGTAAATACCTATTAATTTAATGTATAAGAAACCTCCTAAATGATGTAGCATTCTGGTTTCTTGGTTGTGCCTGTGCATAATTACATCCATAGTGGCTTTCTCTGTGGCCCCAATTATAATTAAGGTTTGTTTATACATTTTCTGAGGTAATATTCATTCTTCCAGCTCCCAGCGGGATAGACTGTCGGCACCCAGCCCATCAGTCTCAGTAATAAACAACAAACACAATAACAAGAAAATATGTGTGGCGTTAGAAATACAACAATGGACTCTGTTGTGTTATATTTAGAATGGATTGATAAGCAAAAAGCATGCACGGAGAAATTCATTGTTTGTGGTGTCCCCCGTCAGTTCCTGTATGGTTCTGTGGCTAACCCAGTTTTAATGCTGTCTCACGTCCATCCTCTCCTAACAATGGAGGGAGCAGGGGGAGAAGTAGAGGGGCAAGAGGACACAGCACAGCAGGGCAAATAGGACACTGGGTAGCAGGATTGCTTGTGCAAGAACTGTATGTGTTTGTGTGTGCTTGTGTTTTGTCCCTAAAGGCCAGCTGATAGGTATCTTTACCACTGTACATCATACAGCACAGTTCCCTGTGGTCTGTGGTAAGATAAGGATGGAAAAGTAATGTGTGTGAAAAAAAAGCGATACAAAGATTAGGATGAGAGAGAGGTAAACATGGCATGCAGGAAAAAAATTATAAATTCAATGAGTTTTGCAGGCTTGTAAAACACTTTCTGGCTGTCAATCGCATGTATGATACACACGCAGATACAGGCACACATAGTCATAGAGTTGGCCTGTTTGGCTCATGTCCAAGGCCTTGCTATGAAATCAGCTTGGGAAAGCAGCAGGGGCCCTGAACAGGACACAGAGACAGTAACTGAGAGGGGAAAAAGAGAGAGGGAGACTGGAGAGCCCAGATAAAATTCCATTGTTTATTTGCCCGACCCTCTCCTTCCCTCCTCCTCTCCATACATCCCTTCCTTTACCATCAACCCTTCCTTTTGTACTTCTTCAGGAACCAAGCAAAACCCTGTCAAAGCCCCCCGGGTCAAGGCAGCATGTCAGTCACTGTGAAATCCCCATATTGCTCAAACCAAACACTTCATGTCAGATCTGGCAACCTTGCAGTGCTCAAAACAAATTGGCTGTACATGAATAATCTCTGCTCCAAATATGCAGAAGCTAAGACCTACATTTCAGTATGAAAGAGGACAGGCTAAGGATTAAAAACCAGTCCCCCTCCATCCTTCCCTCCTATCCATCAATCCCTTCTTCATCATACTTCGGTCCCTGCAACTCCAAGCCTGAGGGAGAATGGAAGAGAGAGAATGAAAGGGAGAAATAAAAAGAGTGAAGGACGGGGAGGAAAAAAGCAGCCAAGTTTGCAATTCCAGAAAGAGCAGGCTAAATGTGCAGGGGTGCGTTAAAATGATTGCAGGCAAGGCTTTGGCACATGCTATAGTGAGCCGTATCTTGTAGGGGATAGGGTCCTCAACTCAGCGTGGGTGCAGAAAGAAAAGGAAATAAATAATCTTTTTTTTGCAGTATATAAATCCCATTTTGAGCTATCATGTTCTGTAGTTGTCCCAGTTTTACGTTAAACCTCACTCATCAGGATGACAAGGGTGGTGGCTGCCTCTTTTTGGTTCCTTTCTGTATTTTTTGTGACTCCATGTCATGATAACTGTGAAATGCAGCGTGGGCTGCAAGAGACTTTGCCCTTTTTAGGTATTTCAAAATGACTGAGAGAAAAAGAGAGCGCTTTTGGGAAGAACAAGCATGGATGATGATGTCATGGTGTTAGCTGTTTCTGCAGGGCTGGACAGAGGGATGTAGGGACAGCGGGATAGAGGGGAGGATGAAATCTTTATGAGAAGCAGCTGTTGGCGAGAGGCAGGCAGGCTTCCAGAGCACTATAGCAGCAGCCAGCCAACAGCTCGCTGACAACAACTCAGAGGCCTGATAAAGCTATCTACGAAACACTGACAGCACCACCTGCATACAGTGTGATAAAGCTAATTCAACTCCAACCGAAAACGGGGAGCAAGAGTTCACACTTAAAGATAACTAGCACAAATGGCTCAACAACACAGATACAAACTAAAAAGGCAGACTCAGAATATCACTGTCTGCGTTGATATTGTCTACACTTGCATTGCACTGTGAAATATAACATTTTACAGTATATCACCGACAATAGGATTCCCACAAGTCCTGATAACAGAGTTATTTGTGTGTGTGTGTGTGTGTGTGTGTGTGTGTGTGTGTGTGTGTGTGTGTGTGTGTGTGTGTGTGTGTGTGTGTGTGTGTGTGTGTGTGTGTGTGTGTGTGTGTGTGTGTGTGTGTGTGTGTGTGTGTGATCACATTGCCATTGAATGAGTTCAGGCTGATTCTTTAACTCCCTCTGTGAATCCAACATTGTGTGATTTCATTATAACAAAAACCAATTGGGCCAAGTGTCCTCGATGAAAGGCCTGCATGTGTGTGCCGCTGAGTAATCTGTGTGCTGGCTAACATACTCTACAGAAGTGTGCCAAGTCCTTGTGAATCAGCGATCCATTTACAACTCTATGACCAGACCATGGTAAAATAGTATTTAGTTTACACGGGGTGCCAAATGTGTGGAGTTTGGAGTCAACAGAACAGGCCCCGAGCCTGAAATGAGAATTATATATTGGAATATATTGGTGTAAACTTTTTTAATCTGAAGGGTCATTAGGTAAATAAGATAAATCCAACAAAAGAGTCAACAGGGGGTTCTGGGTATAGAAGGTTTAGAAGGACTTAATTAAAAGGTATACATGTCTCTTTGAATATTAAACAGAAATATCAGAAATATTATGAGTTATTTCTATTCTTACACACTCTCTGCTGCCATCTTCTCCACCCAGCACTCATCCACCCAGCTGCTGAACAATACCACTTCCACTTCCTCTGTCACAGTGTCCACCGCCTGTCACACCTCACAGGGCTAAGGCTGAAGGGGGCAGTTTCCTGTGATGTTTTTATTGGCCTCAGCAGATGGCTTCCCTCAGCCTCTGCATTGTTATGGTGGCCATCTTGCTCTGAGGGTCAGGTTTAACAATAGTTGCTAATAGCTGTAGGAGACAAAAGCCTCCCCTACTCCCAAAAAGAGTTTCCTCAGTAACCGAACGCTGTAAAACTAACAATGCTGTCAAATTTACTGCTTTTATGAGATGCGAAGACACTACTGCTTGTCAGGTTCAGGCGAGTGCTCGGAAGCACTGTCTTGCATGTGTAAGTCAAGTTTGAGATTTGTTCAAGCCCACTAAGTCAGAATTGTGTGAAAATACCAAATTACTTTTTAAGGCACTAGAATCTCCACAGAACAGCAATTTCTGGTTTAGCCTTGGGGCTCCAAACAATGGAGGGGGACAGTCTAAAAGCCTACACTGTTTTCACAGCGTAACAGTATACTCATATTATTCTTTGCAATATCCACTTTCCTCTTTAGTTTTGACAACCCCTGTCTCCCCAACCCCACTCTCCTCTTCGATTTGCTCCCTCTCTTCATATCTCCCACCTTTCCTCTCCCCCTGTGATATTCAACACCCTCCCCAACCTAGAGAAAAATTAAACTGGGAAACTAGGAGTCTCTATACATTCTTTATAGTCCACCATGCCCACCCCCCTTTTCATGCAGGATTTCTGGTCTTCATGTCTGTGTGGGTTTTAGTAAGGAGAAAAGAATCAGGAGGGGAAGGAAGGAAAAAAAAATTGGTTGATGTTTCCCCTCAAACATGTGACCTCTGCTAGGCTCACAGCTGAAAATAATTTGGGCCTTGAGGCCGGTCAATGGCTGACGCAAACCCTCCTCCTCCTCCTCTCTCTGGTGGGGGCTAGGCCTCGGACTGATGGGGAGGCTAAAGACAAAGCAATGGAGGGCTATTGAGCTGTTAGCAAAACAAGCTAAAAAAATGACACATTGTACTTTTATTTTACTTTTCCGTAGTGTCCATTTGTTCTTTAATTCTTTTCATTTCATGGAAGAGAAGAAAGGAAAAGCCCCAGAATCATTACAAAACACTGGACCCAGAGGGCCAATTATGTTGTTAACTCAGGGAAGAGTTCAGCTATTTGGCTGCAATTTTTTTTACGTAATACTTACATTGTGGCTTTTTTTTTGAATGCCAGTTGGGACTACAATTTGTGGAATTTAGCTGAATTAGTCTCACATTCCCTACAAAGTCAGGGGGCAAGGGAGAGAAGTGTCAGGGTTAGCTAATGCAGGTTTATGGGGTGGTGGGTGTTGGGCCAGGCAGTGCTCAGGAAATGTTTAACGGCCTACAGATACTCTAAAGTATCCCAGCACATCTGGTTGAAGTCACACATGCACACACATCCATAAGTTGGTTCGGAATATGGACTGCTTGGCAGGTTATGTAGATCTGTGTAGGTGTGTTTTTATATGAGGTTTTGTGTGTGGGTTTGCAGCCGGGTGGCAAAGCCTGTATTAGTGTCTCTGTGAATTTAATTAAGAGCAAATGTGTGAATACCTGCCAACAGGAGTTAGCCCTGACCTTTCCCCCTCTCTTATTTTAACCACATCTGTGCCAGACAGATGCTAGGCCCTTCTGCTCTATGCCCACTCTCCGCCAGCTTTTATAGGCCAAGTCATGACAGTGGGCACCAGCGGCTCTAATTCAATGTTACGTATACGGATGGTCTTGCTATGGCTCCAAATGGATCTAGTTTCATTATACTCTGACCAAGTAATAATGCTCCCCCTCACAGTCACCTTGGCATAACTTGTCCATAATAAAGAACAGAGGGAAATGTAAAGTGCTGCAAGACACACATTAAGGAAGTTATTTTGTGGAATGAAAGGAGAGTTTGCGGAGAGGAGCTGAAGTGCAAAAACAAAATTTATGCACAGTACTTGTCTTGAAAATACTCCAGCAATCTGTTCTGGCAAGTGCAAAAAGGCGAGACACTGAATGATAACCTAAACAAGTTGAACTCAGTGCCCTTCTCTTCTCTTATTACATTGTGGAGTTTTAAATGCATTCCATAAGTTTTCCATAATGCTGCATAGTTGCTGGAACCTAATTACTAATCAAGTAGGGTTTTGCCAGTTTTGGGGGGATGCATGCAACCTGTGAGGTCTGCTTCTCTGCAGCTTGGTTCAGAAAATGAGTTTTGCTAGCCACAGAAATGAGAGGTTTGAGCTATTTGGTAGTTTACATTCACACACTAGTTAGATTTTTTCCACCCTAGGGGAGTCCTGGGGATGCAGCTCTTATTTTGACCTAACTCTCATTTGTCAGTCTGTGTGTCTGCCTTTTTAGTTAGTTTTTATCCTATTTAGTTAAAAAACACAAGCTGGAATATTTTCAACTGCTTAAATTTATTCTCTGTAACAGTTTGATTTGTAAATGTTTTTCTTTGCAACCTCCTGACCTATAATCTGAAATATAGGTCTGCTTTGAATTTACACGTGTTTTGACAAACCATGCACTCACCCCAACATACAAATATATTGTACTAACTGACTGTGTCTCTCTTCGTGTGACTGTGCAGGATGCCAGCTGCTAGCACCATGACCGGTGGGAGGGCCCTGCTGCTCTGTACAAACACTGACAACTGTATCTACCAATCAGTCAACGGGTAGGTGCCTCAAAAGCCAATCCAATATTTTTCTAGTGTCTAGTGTAATGATTAGAGTCCAACATATTAGTGTTACAGCAAATACTATGGTATTGCTTATTTTGTAATAAGTCACCTTGAGCAAGGCTCTTTTATAGCCACCATTTAGTGTGTTGAGATGTTCTTTGTCTGTCATTGTCATATTAACAATGGCCAAGACAGTAAAATTCCTACACTACTGGCTGGTTGGTATTGCTAGTGCTACTGTTAAGATTCCCCATGCTGCTGCTTTCCATCGAAAAGCTTTGGCCGTTTGTCCTGGAGGAAGAGCAACAGTTCCCCCTGTTTTGTGCCAGAAAGCTACCTTGCGATATCCTTTGAAATCAGATCAGCTAGTGCAGTACAGAGGCCAGCAGAGGCTGCCAATCCTCTTTGTAGTGGTGGCCTTGTTTGTTTATGGTAAAAGGACAAGGTTATATTGAGTGGCTTTGTAAAAGTAACAGTCCTATTCATTGTATATATAGACCAACTGCTTGATTTGCTGTTTGAGCATTTGTGAACCTTGAAATTATCAGTGCAAATGAGCAACAACTGCACATAAAAATCTGGTTCACTGAATGGAAGTAATTGTGCATTATATATATTTTTTAAGTAAACTGCGACTCCCAAAGCGCATTGCAGTAAGAAACCACAAATGTTAAAAACTCTTTTTCGCATGCTTGTAACAGCGCTTGTGGCGTTAGAGGTTGAGCATTGTAGAACTTTTGGGTCAATTGAGCATGTGTGATGCAACGTCTTGTTTCTTGAAAGTCTTGAAGTCATAGCATAACCATGTTTGATCTGATGATCCTTTAACTTTCAGTTGGGGAATATACCTCTGAAACTAGTAGATCCTCCAGCTGCTGCAGGGTGTGACATAAGATGGGAATCTGTACAGTAGTTCAATCTACTCTGCCATCTTATACCTCTACACATTCTCCACCACATGTGGCTTGGGCATTAACTGCACTTCTCCTATATTCATCATATAGTTCAGGACTGCTCTCAAGCAAGCTGCAGACACCCCTCTCCATTAGGGTCAGCAGTATAACAATAGCAGGGCTAGAGAGCAGGGCAGAGTTGGCCATCTGGCTTCTAGATACTGTTACTACCCCCCTGCTGTCACTGTCTAATGCCTCTATGAGCACTCTCTCGAGTCCCTTCTGTCATCCTTGCAATATTCATTAGTGCTATTTAGATTATAATGAAGGGATTTTGGTTTGTGCCAATAACAGGGCTTGTCTAGTGGAAGGTTTAGCTGTCTGTTGTTTTTAGGGTCTGCCATGTTACTGTAGTTACCATTGCTCAAAAGCTCAGTACAATTCTTTTGAGGAATTGTCAATAGTTGATATGTGGAAATATAATTAAAATAATTTTGTTTTGTCTCTCTGAAAACCCTTTCTCTTATCCGCTGATCTTGTGTTAGCTCAGCTGGTTAGAGATGCTTTTGTGCCCTTCTACATCCTTTCCTCCTTCCGCCCTCAATGACCCCCATCTATATGCTCCACCCATCCTTGGCTGCGGGTGATTATAGACAACTTTCCATACGGTCCATTGTATGTATATCTGTCTCTCAATCTCTCTTTGTCTCTTAATCACAACAAAGTGTGATTAAGTTTTTTTAGATAGGGGGAATACACAATATTAATTTCCTCCTCCATCTGCTCCAATTTTTCTTTAACTCCTTCACTCAACCCCCTGCCTACTCCTGTTCTCCTTTACTTGGCTCTTCTATTCGACATAGTATTTCTCCTCTGTTGCTTCATGCTTAATAAAAACTGCTGTTTCAACCGAGGGACACGAAAGGAGAAAGAAAAGGGCAAGGGGGAGAGGGGCCAAACTAATAAAACCCATAGCAAATTAAAAGAGAATTATTTGGTTTCATAGTCATAGTTACAACATCAAGATTTTCTTTTCTTTTAGGGTCTCTGAGGAAACTTGAATTAGTAATTTCCCCCTGAGATTTCCTCCAGATTGCATGACTGTTGGTTTTCACATCCAGCAATGTCATCAGAAGTCACCCAGCAAGGCCGCGTTTCCTCTGTTTGTTGGAAATTCAATCATTTGATGAATGGTCTTTGGGCCAAAACAAAGTTTTGAAGGTTGGGAGTCGAAAAGAAAAGATGCACGTCTACATTTTGGCCTCTCCCCTCTTCTGTGTATACTTGCATCTCCTCTCCAGAAATAGCTATGTGTGTTGTAAACTTTGACCCTGAAACCCAGAGTTCAAACAGTCGTGACCTAGTAATCTTCCAGGAGTGACTCACGGCTAAAACCGAGGCACTAAACAGACGTCTGAGCTCTTTTAACAAGAATTCTTGTTTAACCCATAAAAAATAAAAGATCTAGTTGGACGTAATTGTAAGTGCTCACATTGCGTGGCCAATTTTAAGAGCTATGGGGAGCATGATTGTAAGCTATGTACACTGAAGGTAGCAACTGACATTTCTACAAAAATAATTGCACTATAAATTAGTAGTTGACAACTTTCTCCCTCTGTTTATCTGATTTGAATTTAGTACACATCAGTTGTGGGTAGTACTGTCCCCTTACTGAGAGAAGACTCTTTGCATGTTTTGTCTGTTTGTTTGGGTTTACTTTTGTTCCCTCCCCATAGTCCATCTTGTGATTGACAGCCTGTCAATCTTGATATATACCTCAGCCCCTTACTGCAAAATGGGCAATTTAGAAGAACTTCAATATCTTATTTTAAGATGATGAAATCATATATTTTCTTACCAATTATAAAAAATAATGTTAAGCACCATTTGCACTCGTCTGGATTTTGTAATACAATCTATTCTTCAGCTAGATTTTTAGATCTTACTTTGTATTCCTGGTGTTTTTTGCTAATAATTGCATTTTTTGTAAAGGCTTAATATCAATGTATGAGAGCGTTTTATGTTCAGTACCATGCGTTTGCATACTTTTCCTTTTGTTTTGTGTTGCCTCTGTATATAATTTAAGTAGTTTCTTGTGTTGACTGGGCAGCTTTGGGTGTACGAATGTATGACACGCGGTTCGTTTGCAACCCTTTTAAGTGTTAAGCTAATATCTCAAAGGTGTATGTTGATTTTTCTATGTTTGGTTCTTTTCTAGGCTCCAGTGCTGTGGCTTGAAGGTCGGGGAGGCTTCATCGTCTGCGGGGCCCCAGCGCCAAGAGGTGTGCGGGTCACCAGGGGACAGAGACAGGAGGGACACTGCTGTATCCACCAAGTGTCCCCTCTCCCCCTTACTCGGCCTGAGCGACAGCCCGGGTCCTCCTGACACCATGCTGGCTCACAGGAGAGCCACCACCACCGACCCACGGACTCCCAACATGGAGAACGGGCTGTGTGGCAAGCTGAACAACAACAAGAGCCCAGCGGCAGTCAAGACTGCCAGCATACGTGATAAGATCTCACAATGGGAGGGCAAAAAGGAGCCTGCCCCACCAACTTCTACAGGGACATGTCCACTGAGCACAACACAGAAGGAAGTTGAGACAGTGCGGAAAAAGGAAGCCAAAGCTTCAGAGGTCCAAAGGACAGATAGCAAGAGGTTTGTCAGCTGGGACAGACAAGACTCAGGGAAGGAGAATGTTGGAAAGCTTGGGGATTTAAGGTCTAAATCTCCAGAGGGCCCAACAAACAAGGACAGAGAAGTGATCCTAGAGAGGGGATTTCGGGCTTCCAAGCCAACAGAACAACCCCAAGACAAGAAAAGTGTTTTAACTCATGTTAAGAAACTGGAGAAGGCAACAAAGGAGGTTCCTGACAGACCTTCACTGGCATTTCCAGGGAATTACTTCTGCCCTCCTTCAAAGGAGGAGCTGGAGGATACTGAAAAGAGAGCCAACGAGCCCATTTTTGGGACTTTTGACATTGTTCGACCTGGCGATTCGCGGAGGAGGAGGGAAGGGGATCCAGAAAATGTATACAGTGAGCCAGGTGCTCCGTCTATAAACCCTCTACCCAAACCTCAGAGAACCTTCCAGCATCACACCCCCCCCACTATCCCAGCTTCAGGGCCCGGCTCAGGGAAGGGAAGGAGGAACTTGCCCCCTTTGCCCTGCATTCCTCCTCCACCTTTACCTACATGCCCACCACCTGGAGTTTGCAGGAGACCCTGGGCTGACAGACCCCGGGACAGTAGCAACAGGTAAGAGAGTAAGAAGATAGAATGACAAATATGGGCAGATGATGATCAGTCATATAGCAGACACCCATTTGCTGAAGCTTCTTTGTCCCCAAAGCTAAATAAAAAAATATTTATTTAAAGTTGCTTGTAGGATCAGAATTAACCAGTGATGATGGCTCTGTGTATCCTCTGAGCCTTCCCCCACCATCGCCGACCAAACACTGAGGTTGACAACATTCACCACATCTGCTGTAAATCAAAACCACCGGTGACATCATCCTGTTTCTAAATATCCCAAAGAATGAGCTCATTAGTTGGATCGGCGGAATGTACACATTAACTCAACTCATTCCTCTTTCCAAAACTCTACTAGAAGAGGAGAACAGCATGCAGAGTGATATGAGTAATGTCAAAGAGGCCCTTTGCTTTTTCAAGAATTTAAGCCTTGACAGTAACAATGATGTGCAAGGCCAGTGGCTATCACAAATGAGTTGTCTGGCATTTGCAAATGTAAAGTAAATGTAAATGTGAAGAATCTAAAAACACTTATTTTAGCAAACATGTTGGAATATTCAAGAGTCTTCTAAGTAGTACTCAAATTCAGATGGTTACAATCAAACCAAAGGAAACCAAAAAATGTGAACCCTGCAGTATGTATTGGAGTACATCTATTGTTCACTTTCTCAGTGGTCTGAATTCTTGTTTGAAACTTGGCTTGGATCTGTTACATTCCATACCATATGTGGAGGCCTCACTCTGCTAAAGTGTGCTGTGTCAAGCCCTTTGTTTGGTCAAGCTGTCTTTATCCTAGTGTCCGTCGCAGTGTGCATTTTTGTGCGCGTGAACAAATACAATAAGTTGCCAGTTTATTAGATACACTTAGTTTCGCTCACTGCCATGCAACAACTTTTTTAAAGCGTACAAGGTCAAGGTAACTTTACTGTCCCAGAGGGGCAATTGTTTGTACAGCCAGCAGACAGACATAAGGACAAGACACACAACAATACAGTAAAACATGAAATACCCACAGTATCTAAAACACAATAGTAAATAAATAAATAAATAAATAAATACATTTAAAACAGTTCTGGCAAATTGTTTAAAATGGAAATGGAAGTCGGGATAAAAGAGTTTCTGAGTCTATTGGACCTGCATCTGGACATGGAGTACCTACAGCCTGAGGGAAGTAGCTTAAACTGGCAGGACAAGGGGTGGCTATGGTCACCTGCAATGGATTGGGCCTTCTTTTTCCACTCTGTTGGATGTAGGAGATGATGGGGAAGTTGATGCCTGCAATCTTGCTACATGTCCTGACGGTACTCTCTAGTCGTTTTTTGTTTTTTATGGACAGAGAACCAAACCAGCAGATAAAACAGAAGGTTAAAACAGACTCAATAAAACAGGAATAAAACATTCTCATAAAAGTGGGGTCAATGTTAAAATTCCTCAGTTTTCGATAAAAAAACATACGCTGATGGGCTTTGGCACAAACAGCATCAGTGTGTGGTTCAAAACATAGCTTGCTATCAATTATTGTGCCAAGGTACTTATATTCTTGTACTGTCTCAACAGGTTGGCCATTAATGATAGTGGGGGTAAGAGGGGGGCACTGTTTCCTAAAATCAATAATTCATTCTTTAGTCTTGGAGACATTTATGTTCTAAAAAGGAGCGCTTACACCAATCATTAAAATCCTTCACTATTGTTCCATGGTCAATCACAATGTTCAGTCAGAAAAGGATTAATTATCCATAACTCCATGGTCCTTTACTTTGCTTAACTTAACTTACCTTTATATATCAGGGGCAATGCATCGAAGTTGACATTGATATGATGTACAGAGTTAGCCAAATGGCTAGTTTTCACATGCAGTTCTAATGAAAGTTAATGTTAAAGCTAAAAACAAACTAAGGCAGACAGCATTTAAAATCAAACAAGATGTAGGATGGAGAAAACATTTTCACTATAATTCAATCCAATAGGGCAACATTGAATATGATAAGCTTTAAAAAGATAGGATTCATTGCAGGGCTGTTCCATTGTATTGCAATAGTTGTAGCAAGCTGTACCCAATAAAGTAGCAACTTAGTTTAATTGTTAACTGTATGTGTGCATGCATTTGGCTTCGTATGCAACCACAGATGCTTGTGTGCACTTCATTCTACTGGGCTTTAATCTTTGGCAGTGATGAAACACAGATGTGGTAACTAGCAAACGGTAACATCAGTTTTCCTACTTGGCATATCAAACATTCTTAAAAGCATCAACAGTACACACAAAAATCCTTCCTTTCTCTTTTTTTATATATGGCATGTGATTCTCCTAAATCCTTGTAATGTTCTGTCCACCAGGAAGTCCTATGAATTTGAGGATCTGCTCCAGTCATCTACAGAAAGTTGCAGGGTGGACTGGTACGCTCAGTCCAGACTGGGCCTTACACGCACTTTATCAGAAGAGAATGTCTACGAGGACATAATAGGTAAACAATACATATCCACACATATGACACTTTTATTTTTCCTTATGCATGTGTCGAAAATCAAGTTCCTGACATGTGGTTTCAAAGTGTTGCATTATCAACTTTGTATAGTATTCGCATAAAATGAAAAACATTGTTAAATACATTACTGTAGGCTGGAGGTTGTCCTATTTTCTATATCCTTCATACACTGCATGACCCTTTAGTTTCATTTCTCATATCAGTGTGTGTCATACTGTAGAGTTTAATAAGACCAGAGTTGATGAGGAGGCCATGCTGCCTTTACTTTGCTCCGGTTTTAATTTAGAGCCATGCTGCTTCACTTTTATTAAAAATGATATGCAGAAATTTGTCCTACGTTCCTACCTTATTGTCTGCAGGGTTATGCCAACCCCACCTAAAGCCTGTTTAATTTCATAACGTACAATAGTGCCGTTGTGTGAGGTCATACTGTAGCTGAGGTTGGTTATTGTGATTGTCAGTGCAGCAGGGGGCATGTGAGTGGCTTATAGAGCCACGGCACATTACTGGCAATCGCTTCAATGTATCTTTGGTTTTAATCCCAGAGACTGGTGTATAATGAGTGCTGCTTGCCTGCAATAGTTTAAATTTACTTTAATTATATTTGAGTGATGCCACAGCTTATTTTGGATTCTTGTATAGTTTCCTCCTTTCACACAACAGTATTGTTCTTTAAAATGCTCAGACATTGTTCACCAAACACTCAGTAGTGTCCCATGGGTAAAGTTACTCACCAGAGCTGTCTACTCAAAAAGCAGCTCAGGAAGGCAGAGATATACAGATAGTGATGAGCAGTTGTGTTGTCTTGTCATCAACCTCCACACGCAAACCAGGTTCACATCAACACACTTTAAATACACAATCCACATGCCTGATAGTGTTTTCAGATTGAAAGGAAAGCAACTGTCACCTCTACAAGTATCCAGACGCACGCCTTGATGACTGATTCAAACTCCCATGCTGGCAGCACACGCAAACACTAGCTAGCAATGTGAAAAACAGTACGCTGATCCTTTGTTTTCCTCAGAGAGAGAAGTAGAGGGGAACTGAACGTCCCTCTTTATCCTACGACTTCTTCAGGTCACATCTGGTGGATGGATTGATAGAGCAGAGGGAAGATACAGAGAGACAGATACAAAGAGAGTAAGAGGCACAGGTTTTGGAAAATGAAACTTTCTCACTCTTTATCTGCAGGGGAGGACCGGTGGCTAGAGTCACATTTAGCATTAGCTGTTTGCAAGCATCTTATCACAGTGCAATATGAGCGGGGTAATGTTAAGCACACTCTGGTAGCTCTCTGCACATCTGGATTAAGCTCTGGCAAAACAAACATGAATGATATGGAAAAATACTTTATCTTCTCTTTGGAAAGCTTGTGTGAAGCTGTTGTGTAATCAAAGTGACATTGATTTCTTAGTTTTGAAAGAAAACAATTTTTTCTCCTGAAGATCCGCCATCCAAGGAGAATCCATATGAAGATATAGAGCTGGAGAGAAGTTGTTTGGGAAGCAAATGTGTTTCACCTGCCTCCTCATCTCCTGTCCCTGACACACCAACTAAGGTACCTGATTGCCAATACATCTCTATAAAAACAAAGTAGATTTATTGGAAGCAGTTCTATACTAAAGTCCCCTTCTAATGTGCCTGTTTTTCTACATCTGCCCTTCGCAGCTCTCTTCCAAGCCTGGCTTCTTCAGACAAAATTCAGAACGGCGAAGCTTCAAGCTCCTGGAGCTACGTAAGACCAGCAGGGACACTGGCATCTCCTCTCCCTCACGTATCAGCCCCCCCTCCACACCCAGCAGCCCCGACGACACCCCCTGCCTCTCTGGAGACCCGTACAATCGTAGACGGAGGAAAATCCCCAAGGTATGGCAGTCTGAGAGGCCTTTCACAGAGCTCATGCTGCTCTTTCTGTGATTTATGGCCCAGTGTACTGCTCAGGGAGGTTCGGAGCTGGTCCACTCATGCTGCCGTCTGGGGATGAGTAAGGCAGGGAACATTTTTCTGACAGATATTTCCTGTGAGAAGTGTGCTCAGAGGAAGGCCTCCCAGAAGCTGTATTGAAATGATCTTGGGAGGAGCCTGCCATTTTTTTTTATTAGTTTAAGAGTTAAAGACGTACATTTCTTTCCCTTTACCTCCTGCAGATGGTGCTGAAAATCAATGGCATCTTCGAGGCGCGGAGAGGGAAGAAACGAATGAAGAGGGTGTCTCAGTCTACAGAGTCCAGCTCAGGGAGAGGTGAGGCTTCAAAGGCAGGCTGCAAAAATGACTTGTTTTTACCTTTCATTTGCTTCACATCAACTGGAATTTTGTGAAACTTATTTTTACTTTGCTTAACTAAAAATGATGTCCCATCTTTGGACATCATCATCAACACCTCTTTGTGTTTGTTGTTTGTTAGTTAACATTTGTCAACTGATTTCAATAAAGTGGAATGTTAGGCTAAGGGCCAAGGAATAAGTGATTAGTTTCTGGTAGGAAAACAGATCCAGGTGCAGACCCACTTGAAGAAAAAACAGTCTGGCACATGATTCCATGATTGTCTGGCACTTCAGGTTTTTTGATACAGAGGGGAAGCTGTTTTGGTTGCTGATGCTCAGTAAAAAAAACAACATCAGACACTTGTTAGGCAGAAAATATGAAAGAAATACTATTACTGCAATACTAACACTAACATACACTCACACACTAACTAACACGTATATCAAGAGAATATTAATGTAGCTCAGGCCTTCCCAGCCCTAAGTTAAAAAGCAAAACAATAGGAAAACAATAAATCGATTAATCCTAAATGATACACCCAAGCAAGACCCATTCAACTGTAAATACTGTTATAAAGTTAAAGTTTTTATTGGTAAAATAACAAATAACAGTAGTACGTGTAGTGTTTTCTGGTCAAATGTTTATTTGGTCATGACTAATAATTTGACAAAAAACTGAATTCAAAGTTTATCATCAATACTATCAACACTACCCACTGCAGACACGTTTCATTGGGTTACCTTTCCTACGACTCCTACTTTGACCAGAAAGCCTCTACAGGTCCATCTCCATAAAAGTAACAATCATGTGTATCCACTTAGTTTTATGGGCAAAGTTACATTCTGTGGTCAGTTGAGACTGACCCATGTTTCAGAGGACTGGGTGGTGCTGTGTGGTAGTGGCAAGAACGAAAGCAATGACAGCAAATTCCATGTGCTTTAAGTTTCCTGTGATTGTTATTTGAACTCTGCTCACACTCTGTTTTATCCTTTTCACGCTTCTCTTTAATTTAGTAACGGATGAGAACAGTGAGTCCGAAAGTGACACAGAGGAGAAACTAAAAGGTGAGAACAGAAAATGAATGCTTACACCTACAGTAGCTACATAGGGGATGCAGAGCAGTATAAGCAGTATAAGTATAACATAGTTTTGTATTTATGTAGTTTCATTAGTTAGAAATGAGCACAATAGTAGCACGTGTACAATAATACAATAACAGTTCCACCCTATAACTAAAATCAAAAATATGCACAGATGATGTGGCCTGACAGTGACCATCTATGCATACATGACACTGATGTATTTGCATGACATGTGGTCCTCTGTCCCTCAGCCCACAGTCAGCGGCTGGTGTCGGTCCAGTCTATGCTGAGGCAGACGGGGCGGTACCGGACCATGGAGCGGGATCTGATGGAGTTGCAGGAGAGGAAGCTCTTTGAGTATTTCATAGTTGTTGCACTCCACAAGACCAAAGCTGGAGTCCCATACCTGCCAGAAGTCACACAGCAGTTCCCTCTCAAGGTAAAATGGGATAGAAATGTTACTGAAGCACTTTATTCCAAAATGAGACACTGCCAATTGTATTTAAAAGAAGAAGAAAAAAAACGCTGAAAAGGAGACATCATTGTAATTATTATTATCTAAATAGATGTCTACTGTCCTACCAGACCAATGGTATACTGTATATACGCTAGTTTATCAGCACCTGGTATGGACTTTTCTGGGAAAAACACCATCATTTTGCACTTTTGGGAACAGCAACAGCAGGTCCATGCAATAAAAAAGGAATAGTCTAGTAATGCGTGCGTGCGTGCGTGCGTGTGTAACCTGATGGTCTAAGACTTTAATGGTGCTATCCTTCAGACATCATCAAATATATTTGTTTTCACAATTTTTCTTTTTTTAATCCAGCTTGAGAGGAGCTTTAAATTCATGCGGGAGGCTGAGGACCAGCTGAAGGTCATCCCTCAGTTCTGTTTCCCTGACGCCAAAGACTGGGCACCTGTCGACAACTTCCCCAGGTCAGTCCAAGTCTGACTGCAGCCACGACACTTAACACGTAAAAAAAAAAAAAGAAAAAGTGAAACAAAACAGGGACACAGGAATTTACCAGCAGAGTGTTAATAGCTCAGCTGTTTTCCTTGTTAATAATCACTTGTTAGAGAAGAAGCTGAAAGCCTAAAATAGAAATGACCTCCTGGCTTGTAAAGATGACTGTTCTTTCTTTAACGATAAAGTGCTGACAGTGACAAATTATTACAGGGAGAGATGGTGGATTTAGCACCTTACACCTGGTTTGTTATTACAAAATCACCTCTCTTTGTATGATGTTTAAAATTGGCCTTATTACCTAATACCACCTAGCTTAGCCTCTCAACGTCTGCATTGTTCTTAGAAGTGATGATGTACGTCTTGACGATGATGGCTAATAATTACCCTGGAGGCAAATGTTCTGTGGGTGCATTGAACTTGCTGACACTCTCGCCTGTCAAGAAGGTCGTCACCGGTCAATGAGTACCTGTCAGGTAGAGCTTAGGAGGATTTGTGTGTAGTAAGCCTGTCCTGAGGGTCTTTCCTCTCAAGTACAAAGTCATACCTTTGTTTGCCAAAACACAAAGTCCAGTCCAGAATGGAGTTTTCTGTTTCCACAACAGCCGTTTAAATGTTTTCCAGCATGTCTGAATTATCTTCTTTTCTCTCTTTTTTTTTTATCCCCAGTGAGACGTTCTCATTTGTCTTGACTGGTGAGGATGGAAGCAGGCGGTTTGGCTACTGTCGGCGATTATTGGTATGCTCTTAAAATGTTTCTGCCCCTTGTCACTACAGTAGCTTCTCCTAATTTAAATTCAATATAGATAATCCCTGATTATAAACATGCTGATCCGATTTCCTCTGCTGCTTTTACCCTTCTCTTTTTGTTGAATTATTATGCAAGTTGATAATAAATGTTTTCTACATATTTCTTGAATTTGGTTGATAAAATGGTTTAGATTTTTCAAAGTCACAGTCTTCAAAGACTGCGAAACAAAGGCTTTGCTTTGCTTCAGTGGTCTAATCCTGTGGTTGTACTTGGGTGAGCAGTCTTGTGACACTCCTGGGTTTTGAAGCTGTCTTTAACTGGCTGCCTGTTCACAGCCCAGTGGTAAAGGCCGGAGGCTCCCTGAGGTCTACTGCATCGTCAGCCGCCTGGGCTGCTTCGACCTCTTCTCCAAGGTAGATATTGTAAACTAAGCATGAACACAAACGCACAAAGTTTAGTAAAATACATGTCTTGCATCAGATGAAATTACATTGCACAGAACAGCATGTGTTATACAAACACATACATACAACCTCACCCGCACTAAAAGAGTGCAGAGCAGTATCACCGTCGGTGCCCACAGAGCCCCACCCACCCTCTGTCCGCTTTACTTTCCCACAGAGCCTTGCAGTCCTGGCTCCAGTACAGACGCACATGTGAACTGCAGCTGATGTGGTTACTGCAGTGGAAAACATGCACTGTATCGGCTTTGGGCCTTAGATTTATATGCATGTTGGCCTTTGTATGTAGATCTGTGCAGTGTTCATGTGCCATTGCTAGAATTGGGTTTCTAAGGATACACACATGTACAGATAAGGGTAACTACAGTATATCTGCTGTTATAGGAGATGGCAAATAGATTGATAGGTGCCTCTGTATTGGAAGTACTCAGTGCTGCTGCTGATGTTCTGAGTATGTTTCATCTGTATCAGATCAGCTACATAAAGGTTTAATGTGATACAGATGTGTACAGTATGTGTGTTGAAGGGTACACATGATGTCAGGCTGTTAGCCACTTGTTGTATTGACTTTTGACATTGTTTGACTGTCTCTCCGCTGCATCATGGCAAGAATGAATATGTTTGTCATAATAATAGCCATTGTTGAAACAGTTTGTGAATAAAATAACAAAACAGAAATGTCTGTTTTTAGCTCATTTAGAAATGTTATATATCTGACAGGTTAAGGTACTTCACCACATTACCACATCAATGCTGTACTATTGGAACACTACCTATAATGGCCTAAAAGATAGAGATAGATAGAGATATTAAAAGGGATAGCTACCATGTTATAAATGATATGGCAAAATATCTGACATCCTATCCAGTGTAATCATCATATTGCCCAACTCTAAGATAGAATAATAAAAAAGAACAAAAAAAGGTCTACAGTACTCTATTGAAAAGATTCAGTCAATTATGGATTGGAAAGATCTGATGCTCCACACACTCATAGAAATATTTGTGATTGCCAGTATTCCAATTACAGATCCTCCTTCTCCATGTTTTACAGATCCTGGATGAAGTGGAAAAGAGGAGGGCTATCTCCCCTGCTCTGGTGCAGCCTTTTATGAGAGGCATAATGGAAGCTCCCTTCCCTGCTCCAGGAAGGACCATCACTGTCAAAAACTTCCTTCCTGGCTCTGGGACAGAGGTGAGATGATTGTACTGTCACCGTGGAAACAGTAGTTTTTTACCCCATTCTTGGAAGTGCAACCCATATGCTTTTAAAGATTATACCACTAATGATTTAGTGTCTTAATGTGTATGTGTGCAGTATGTACATTACTATCTACTACATTACTAAAAGTGTCTCTCTCTCTCTCTCTCTCTCTCTCTCTCTCTCTCTCTCTCTCTCTCTCTCTCTCTCTCTCTCTCTTTCCTACAGGTGATAGAACTGTGTAGGCCATCAGATTCTCGTCTGGAACATGTGGACTTTGAATGTCTCTTTTCCTCCTTGAGTCTCCGTCTCCTTCTCCGAGTGTTTGCCTCTCTACTACTGGAGCGCAGGGTCATCTTCACTGCCGACAAACTCAGGTTGGTTCCAGCAACATATTGTCCAATCCTTGCAACAGACATCAGTCCTGAGGCGGGTAGAGTAATTGCGGTACTCCTATTAAACTGTTTAATGAACCTGTTGTGACCAGATTATCAAAGGAAGTGTTTTCATGCTGAAAAGATCAAGAGTAAAGAGTTTGAAGGATGTGACAGAGATACCGCAAGTCGACAAACATTCAGAGGAAAAGAAGATCCTGACAGAGTATGAGAGGAAGGAATGCTGTTGTGTTTTACAGTCGCCTGGGGAACAATCACTTCTTTGGAAAACTGTCATGGATGCCAGATAGAAGGAGTTAGGCTTTAGAGTCCAGAGCTACCACGTGTGCACAGTGATGGCATCAGATCCACACAGTCTACATAAAACCTTTTAACTGCTGTGGTACACCTGGTTCAACATGTGGGTTAAGCATAATCAGTCATTGTGTCCTATTTCAGTTCTGATTTAGGTTCAGGATTTGTGTATTCCCCTTCATGCCCATGTACTGTTGTTTAAAAGTTGGAAAAAGAAGCATTTCTCAACAGAGCTCATAAGCAGATCACGAGTCGTTGCACATTCTCTACTGTGGACTGGAAACTTGGCCTCGTCAATCAATTTTTTAATGAAATAACTGTTAGCAGATGCACACCCGGACAAGATTAAGTTAACAGCGTGGGGTGAGTGTGTTTGCTGCCGCTGTATAGTTTTTATAAGTGTTACATCACTCTCCCCTCAGAGATGCTTTTTTTACATTCCTCTCAGGGTAACAACGGGTTTGTTGGAGCAACAGGAATGAACTTTTAACATTATGTTCCAAATTAAGAAATGGGTGGCAGGAGAGGTTTATTTCTTGAGGAGTTGGTTAGCACCATCTTGTGGTGAAAACTAGACTTTAGGTTTTAGGGATATGCTTTGCTTTTTGGAAGATTATTGTGGTCTATTTTACTATTTTGTTGAATACAAATTAGATATCAAGAGAAAGAGCTACTTGCTATTTTGTATCATTATCACTCTCTTGACCTGCTGTACATGCCCAACCTGAATGCAGCAAGTTAACCTCTGTTTTCTATGGGTTGTTGTAGAAAGTCAACATGGTAAACTAAACTTAGACAGAGGTAAATACTAGTAATATACTGAGCATTATATAATGTGTTGTACAGCAAGATGCTGAATTGTGCTTGCATATTAAAATATAATTCACTGTACATTGAACCTATATATATAGCCACAGGTAGAGAGGTACCTGTAAATAATAGTAATAATAATAATAATGTTGAAATTAAAAGGCCTTAGAAACAATAGATGACAAAACGGTCTCACTGCTCTGAAACTTTTGTTTATATCCCACGATCTTCCTTGTCAGATGAAGTTGTCTGGCCAGTTGTCATGAAATCGTAGATATTCACATTTTAGCACTTTTAAGGACATCTTATACTGTTGCCTTAAATACTGAGTTTGAAAGTTAATTCTTGACCTTGCAAAGAGTACTGTTTCCACTGCTTTTGAACGTATCATTGTTTAGAAAGTTCTTTCCAAGAAAGAACTTTCAAACAATGAAGGTTCAAAAGTGGTAGTAATAATAATAATAATAATTTCACCACAAGTGGCCTTGTGGTGAAATTATTTTAATATGGAAATAATATGATAGTAATGTCCATTATTACAGTTCAGCAGAGATGGCAAAAGTACTCACTTCCCGTACTTAAGTAGAAGTACAGATACTTGTGTTAAAAAATACTCTGGTAAAAGTAGAAGTACTGATTTAACTTCTTTACTTAAGTAAAAGTAACAAAGTACAGGCTTTGAAATGTACTTAAAGTATAAAAGTAAAAGTAGCCTTGCGAATGACAACCACTTTTTATGCAAAGCTACCTGGACCACACACGTTACTAGAGTGCAAGATGAGAAACTTCAGTGGACATAAAAACCAGGCTCTTTATATGCCATTGTCTACAATTTTAAATGGATGTCTGCCAATCATCGCATATATGATTATTGTGACAGAGACTGGGACTCCAGCTTAATAAGATTCTGACTGAGTAGCAAGATATGAATTCAATTGTGATTCTGTGAGAATTCACAGATCCAGTTTCTCTTTTTTAATCGTCCCCTTAACATTGAAAGGAATCTACATGTATGTGTGTGTGCTCAAATATAGAAAGAAAATAAAGGATACAATATGAATTACTAAACATAGATTAATTAAGAAGTTCCCCATACTTTTAGAGTTACACAGCACATTGGCCAGGAGTCATACTTGATGCCTCCTAGCCTATCTCAAACATCTCTCTCAGATAAGGCCAGGGATGATTGGGAATGTCTTGCTGCTTGTCTGCCTAATCTCTGGGATCTCCGTTTTCTTCATTTTCAATCATATCGCCGTCCATACTACTAGTGCTAACGTTACCACCATCATGCTGCAATTATTTGCCGCAAATGAATGCAGAATGCGGCCGAATCTGTCGAGTCGTCTTGTAGTGGTGCGTTACATGCAACGTAGCCTATATTCCCATCCAATTAGATTGAATTCAGTATTGATCACGTGAAAAATAATAACGGTAACTCCAGTGAAATTATTTGAAACTTGCTAGTGAGGACTAGATTAGGACCGTATTTAAAGCTGATGCTGGTTTCAAACTTCGCCCCCCAGGTGTGTCTGTAAAACACGGACAACTTCTCTCTTTTGATGCTTGGGAATGACGTTGCGTGTAGCAAAGTGAAACCTAGCTAACAGGTGAAGAACACAAACAGCTAAATCACTAGCTAACCTACTTTAACTGTGCAGGAACTATAGACCAATACAACAACAGGCTTAAATGAACTGACAACATAAGTTATACGACTTACAGTTCTCAAGGACGCACACACACCATCTCAACTGATTATCCTCCGGACAGCAGTCTCTCTTTCTTTTTTTCTCACTTTTTTTTCTGTGTGGCGCACGCGCGGTGTGAGGCGCGTGTCCGCGCTATTCTCGACATTACGACCTCTTGTACAAAACTAAAGTAACGAGCCAATTTTTAAAATGTAAGGAGTAGAAAGTACCGATATTTGTGTTAAAATGTAAGGAGTAAAAGTAAAAAGTCGCCACAAAAAAAATAGTAAAGTAAAGTAGAAATATCCGAAAAATCTACTTAAGTACAGTAACGAAGTATTTGTACTTCGTTACTTCCCATCTCTGCAGTTCAGTATCATGCAGTTTTTTGAAGGATTATCTTTTTTTTAAGATTGTTTTTCTATCGTACATTGCATTATCCCATCCAAAAATAGTTATTAAAGTTCTCATATTATGCTCATTTCCAGGTTCATAATTGCATTTAGAGGTTGTACCAGAATAGGTTTATGTGGTTTCATTTTTAAAAAACACCATTGCTGCTGTGTTGAGCTCTCTGTTTTAGCTACAGAGTGAGACATCGCACTTCTGTTCCTATCTTTGTTGGGAGTCGCACATGCGCAGTAGCTAGGTAAGGACTACTAGCCAGTCAGAAGCAGAGTATGAGGGCGTGCCAGGCTAGTAGCTAGGCGAGCATTATAACGTGTGTTACAAAGTGACACGTTCGTCACGAAAGTAAAGTCAGGACTACAATAGAGCTGTTTGGAGCGTGTTTTCTGTTGGAGATGATAAGTCCCTTTGGGGTGGACTTTGGGCTTTTTCACTTTGTAAACCTATTACATGTACAAAAAAGATATATAAAACGCTCAAGGAAAGGGAAAAAGCCAAAAAGCATAATATGAGCACTTTAACTATCTGTTTTAACCTTTTTTCTTTCTCTCTCTCTCTCTCCGTAGCACATTGTCTCAGTGTTGTCATGCAGTAGTGGCTCTGCTCTACCCCTTCACCTGGCAGCATACGTACATCCCCGTGCTCCCGCCCTCCATGTTGGATATTGTCTGCACCCCTACCCCCTTTATAGTGGGCCTCCTCTCTAGCTCTCTGCCTCGACTCAAAGAGCTGCCCATAGAAGAGGTATGATGAGTTTTTTTGTTTGTGATGTACAGACTGTGGTGCCATTGACTCTGGGCCTTTCCTCCACTGAACAATATCTCCAGGAAATGACATCACTCTCCCTCTGCTCTTCCCTTAGGTCCTGGTGGTCGACCTCGGCAACAGTCGCTTCCTACGACAGGTAGAAACCATAGAAACATTAGGAAAACTGTGAAAATCTATCACCACATGGAGTCCTTTTACACATGTGGTGACTCTACTAGATGTTATGTGAATACAATATGTTAATTCACTGCAGCATGTTTACTGTGTTTACATCTGTGTTTCTATCTTCACAGCTGGATGATGAAGACTCCATTCTTCCCCACAAGCTGCAGGCAGCTCTCGAGCATGTGCTGGACAAGAGGAGGGAGCTGGCCTGTGAGAAAGGAGATCTGCCCAATGGTAACTTAGCACACTTATTACAGTATTTTATTCAATATATGAATGTTTTTATTAGACATACCAAATAAAAAAATTATCAACATTAAGAAATGGTCTACAGTATGATTCCCAATCTTTTCAAGAAGTCATCTTTTCACAACATTTTAAGGAAACTTTTACTAACCTATTGTAGCATCAATTGTCATTGACTTTTTTTAAACTAACATACCCATTTTAGTTATTTCCGCTGTCTTAAAGACCAGGTTTAGGTAGTGTTTAAGTGGTCTTATCATTCTAGGGTGTTCAGGGTAACATAACCTCTAGATTTTTATTATTTTTTATTTATTTGATCTTTCCATCATCCCTGAGCAGCTGCCAGCTTCATTTAATAAAAATACATTTGGGACATTTGAGACACATACAACTCAGACACATCCAGGACTTTTGTATATGACTGGATAGCTATAGTCAAGCATTTTATAGAAGTATTTCAGGATTCCCAAGAGCCCTTAATAATGAAGCTCTCTGCGTAGTGTGCATGTATAAAAGGGGCTTTAAAGAGTGATGAAAATCATACTGGGAATTCTTTTGTTGGTATGTAGTCGTTGAAAATGTGACATCCCAAAAGTAACGTAGCAGTACACTCTAAAGCAACACCCCATCACTACTTGGTGGGGCCACAAGGAGAACACAGTGGAAGCTTTAAATCCACAGAGTTCAGTGAAACACTGCTTTTATGCAGCAGTTAGGAGTTATTTTATTACTCATGCACCCTTGGAGTGTTTCTCAAACTTGGGGTTGGGACACCCATGACGCTGTACAAGAGAGTTGCACAAGATATATATATATATATATATATATATATATATATATATGACAAGTGATAACTTTAAGTAATCTGAGTTTTCTTACATCCCTAGTGATTCTTGAGTTATGACTGTAAGCTGTAAGTAAGTGTTAAAGTGACACTTGGCATGTGGCTTTTGGTCCAATAAAATGTCAGGAAAATGTAATGTGTGAAAAGTGAGCTGTATGAGAAGGGGAGTGTCTATACATTTCCAGTGAGTAGGAAGTTTATTTTCCTACATTTTGTGTAAGAAGTTTTATTTGAAATACCTTGGCGAGTCGTTGAGTCATTGGTATTGATCAATCTTTTGCAGATACTGGGTCTATTAGTCATTCTGTTTTGTAGGGCAGTAAATATGCTGTGATTTAATCTTTTCTATTTTATTCCTTTACACTCCTGTACCTCCACCCAGACTCCAGCTCCCTCAGCGCAGTGGTGTCGGAGGCCTTTGTGCGTTTCTTCGTGGAGATGGTGGGTCACTTCTCCCTCTTCATTGGTGGAGCAGAGCGGGAGGATGAGTCTGTCTCCTCCCCCACCTTGCCCAGTCCCTCTTCTTCCCCATCCTCGTCCTTTCAGCGCGAAGCCTTTCGCAAAGCGGTCACGTCCAAGAGCTTGAGAAGGTTCTTGGAAGTGTTCATGGAGACCCAGATGTTCACCGGTTTCATCCAGGAGAGGGAGCTGCGCAGACAGGGCCTCAGAGGTACTGAGATTTGATTACCTGCAGTAGTGTTACAGTATAGTGTTACAGTACAGTATAAAAACTGGTTGAACCCTCATACCTACTGTATGTACATATACAAAAATATATTTTTGTGTGCCTTTTTGGTCATACTAAAGTTCTACTGAAATTGAATTTGTATTTTTGCTAATCATCTATTATCTTTTTTCTAAAAAACAGTTCCTTAACATTTTTCCCATTTTTGAAATTATGTAGATATAAATCCGGAGCTTTCAACCTTATTATAGGGTCATCAGCAAATAGACACAGTAAGGACTGTGTCATAGGGTCAAAAGCTCCAGAACAAGTGAGTAAGTGGATCTTGAGTGGAGAGTGTTTTGTCAACTTCTGTTTTCAAGGCCAAGAATGAACTGTAAAGCTCAATGATGTAGTAATTAGTTTTTTTAAATGTACTCTGGTCTCCCTTAAATAAGAGATCTCAATATTAATGTTACTCTCCTGACTAAATAAGTTAAGGTTAAAGGTGGTATATTCTGCTTTTTCATGTCATTCAATACGGTGCTTCATGTTAGTTTGACTACTCATTTTTCAACATTGTCAGTGTTATGATTTATTTAAAAATACAATATATTTACTACAGTGATTCAACTTATTTTAAACTAGTGGTGAATAGTCTTTTTTTAAGGTTTGATTGTAATATTTGCCTTGTTTTTATTTCCAGGTCTATTTGAGGTGAGAGCACAAGAGTATCTGGACTCGCTTCCTGGGAGCGAGCAGCGAGGAGTCAACAAGTTCCTCAAGGGCCTAGGTGAGATTCACTGCATGGCCTCACTCAATCAATCGATCAAACAGTTCAGTTTATCGACTATTAAAAAAACTGCTAGTTCAGTTGAGACACTTAGATCAAAGATTTGAACATTTATAGCAAATTATTACACAGTTTTGTTGAATACTTGATTCTGGCTGGTCATTTGCAGCATTCTGCGGTCTGACCTGATCATCAACTCTGGAGGACCATTTTTAAATCAATAAAAAAATGTTTAAGTCAATATTTGTTGTCAAATGATTGATTTATTTAGTAAGTAGCTGTTTAATAAGTGGGATAATGTAGAGCAAGCACGTCATTATTGCGAATTAAACCCTGACAGGGTGATGCAGAACCCCAACGTGAATCACCCCGTCAGGGTTTAATTCGCAATAATGACCCGCTCGCTCTACATTATCCCTTACTTGTTATCCAGTTAGATTTGGCTGAAAGTCCTCTGATATTTGAGGGAGCGCTCGAGCAGCTGAGGCCAAGTCAGCCGGTACAATTGCAACTGCTTTGCTTAATTTTTCAAGTTTCTTTTTAATTAGATTCACATGTTTTGCTTTTCTTCAGGAAACAAGATGAAATTCCTTTCGAAGAAATGATGCTTGGAGTCAGGATGCCATGTGTGAAAGTAGGAATAAGCATGAAGAGGCGTGCTGTAAAAAAGAAGAGGAAGACGCGCTCCCTGGACGTGCAGAACGTAGAGATGTGTCTTTAGGTCAGAACAAAGGAAGACCCTTCAAGTGAACTGGACTCATAGTTTGTGAACATGAGGGAATCTGGGGAAAGTTAGAGTTTAGCTCCCAGTTTCATTCACCAGTCATTCCATTAGTGTTGTGAAGGGTTTAGTCAGCTTGGACCAAAACTCACCTCCAACACGATAATGCAATGTCTAACAATGTCTCGTTAGACTTTGGCCTGGGCTTTATGTTTTACAGATTACAGTCAATCCCTGCAGTATATTGCTGTATAGCAGAGCACAGTGTACATTTTTTTTAGGAACAGTGTTCTCCCTTTTTCGATCACTGACCTCACCTATAAACCTGTAAGAGGGAGTGTCACTGAAGGTCACATTTTGTACAATACCTTCCTATACATTCCAAGTATTTTCTTTAAAAGCTTTTATAAATACAATAGTACAACTTCTTCATCAACAGGAGGCTTTTAAGTTAATTTATATTCTTTTTAGAAAAACTTAATCTTAATCTCTTTTTTTTTTTGAGTGCAAAGAAATCTCCTGTAGTTTGTAATGAGCTGTATTTAAGTTTGTAGACCACTTTGGGTTGTTGGGTAAATGTACCACTGTTTTAAGGAAATTAACTTTAACTAAAAAGAAAATAAGCACCAAAAGGAAGAAAATGTAAAAGGAAATAATTGTGACTAAATCTCTCACTTGGGTTTGAGTATATGGTTTGGATAGACTAATGTTGAAGGAAGCCATGTATCTTAGGCCAATCAGTATCAGTGTGTCATGAAAGCAACTAGGCTTGCCTTAAAGAACCAGTGTGTAGGATTTAGGGGGCCCTATTAGCAGAAATGTAATATAATATTCATAATTTTGTTTTAATTAGTGTATAATCCCCTGAACTACAAATCGTGTTTTGTTGGCTTAAAATATCTTTCTACTGTATCTACATACAGTAGGGAGTGGGTCCTTTTCCATGTTGCATCGTCATGTTTCTACAGTAGCCCAGAATGGACAAACCAAACACTTGCGCTAGAGAGTGCCTTTTGACATTTTTGCATTACCTGAAGGCCTCTGTAGGTTCTACTACACGCTTGTAAAAGGAGGGGTGAGGGAGTGGGTACTTAGTTGGTTGCAATCTGCAACCTCACCGCTAGATGCCACTAAATCCTACTCACTGGTCCTTCAAACTTGATTGAAAATGAAATGAAACTTTTTTAAATAAAGTGACAAATGACAAATGATGATTCGTTCAATACAATTTCTAATATATCTCCATTTGTTAACTTGTAACACAGAAGTAAAGTAAGGCCATGTAACTGTTGATTTACAGTGTGTTTACTTCTCGGATCCTCCACTTGTCAAAATACAACCCACCTTCATCTCAATGGGGTCTTTCGCTAGTCACTAAAACAATGTAGTCTCCAAGCAAAAGACAAGGTTGCTCAAGTTATGTCAATTGAGTAATTGCTCCTCCCGAGCCACAGAAAACATTATACAATTCTGTATACGGTTCACACAGACTGAGTGAGTAGTACTCCCTGTGACTAGTAAGTAGACATTGACATGTAAAATCAATGGAGTGCCCCTTTTATGTGTTCCTTGAACAAGACACTTGGGTCCCCTCCACCTCCAGAGGGCGCTGTCCTCGCATCATGTCCTTATGGAAAATAAATAAGAATGTATTAAGAAATGGAAAGAGTGTGGCAAAGCAGTAAATCTGCATTGAATAGGGCAACATCTCCAGCTGAGCACAACTGCTGAGTGTTAAAAGCCATTTTTAGTTGGGGGAGGGGGGGAGTTCTATGAAACAAAGATAATTAGTTAGTCAATTCACAACTAAAGTAAAATTCCAGGTTACCTGTAGAAAAGTCTCACAGTGTGTGTCACTCTTTGATAATCCACTCTTTACCCATGATATCCGCTGGAGGACTCTGTTAGCCAGTCCATGTAATCCTGCATGTGGTTCCTCAGCCACTCAGTCCAAAGTTCAGAATCACAATTCACACAAATTGGCCTCCAGGCATTTAATGTCTTGCACAACGTGCCCATAAGTTCAACAATGGTATTCTTTTTGCCTGCTTATCCGACAATATAAGCAAAAGATATGTGAAAACTTCGACCGGAAGACTCTTGCAGGTGGCATTCCCGCAAAAAATGTTTAAACAATCTTTTATTTCATTGAAGTTCTATATTTAGCTTAAAAGAACATACATTAATAAGTTCTCCTTAACTGCTAAACACCTGACAAGAGGCAACAGTGATGTTCTTTAATAACATTCAACCATTTTTAATATCATGTGGTGTAGGAGATAAATTTATGTCATGAAGCCTGGGGGGGAAAAAAACTAAACAATGTAACATTAAATGTGTTACAATCTGCTGTGACATGCTTAATACCAGCGTCAAAGCCAGCATCATCTGCTTAAAAAAATAAAGAAAAGTGGATAAAATATGAACTAAACGTATTGTTCATAAGGAAACAAAGCCTTTAGTCCATTGTCTGGGCTAATTTGGATAGTTGTTCACTTAAAACGTACACAAAGGTTAATAAACTAGCTATTCTTACAAAAACAAGTAATATTAATTCTGGTTTTTATCCGGTATACAGTATAACATCCTTGCCATATACCCAGGCTGTTGTGTACACCGAAGTCACTGTAAAGAAGTTGAATGCTTTCTTACAATCATGTTGCAATGCGTTTGTTTGTCCCTCCTCCTAAAGCCAGTGGCTTTTACAGTATGTTTGATTCTTGATGATATTTCCTTTGCACCCCCCACCCTCTCACCACCCTTTCCTTTGCTTTCCTTTCCTTTCCTTTTTGGAGCCCTCCCCCTCCTCCTCTCCACCCCTTCGTAATTACGTGTTGACCGGTCAGGCCTGCCTCCCTCCCTCCCTCCCTCCCCTCCCCTCCCCTCACCTCACCTCCTTCTCTCCCTTGGTCTTTTTCTCTGGCTTTTTCCAGGCTTCATGTCATACCACGGCTAATTCCTGAAATTCCTGCCCTCCTCTCGCTTCAAACAAACGGCTTCAGGAAGGAGACGAGGCAACAGAAAACAAAAACAAAATAAAAGACAAACCTTACAGAGTTACTCTTCATTTAAAAAAAAAAAATATATATATATATATATATATATATATATAATATTGCTCTACCTACCTGCCTGTCTGCCAGTCTGCCAATAGAGTCCCACCAGGTAAGCTCAAGTGTTTTATAATATTTAGTGTTGGTCTCATGTTCAGATTTAAGCTGCGTCTTCTCTGTCGGAGTGGGAACTTTCAGTTTGTTGATTATTGTGGATGTGAAGTCAGCATTTCTCACCGCGTTTCGCTCTGAATGCTTCTCACTTACTGTCGGAGACAGCATTCCTCAAATATCTCGCATTTCTTCGCTCAAATTCCTGCATTTTTTCCCTTTAATTTCTGCGCCGGGAGTGTGTGTGGTTTGACTTCCTGTGCTTGCAGCCGGAACTTTTTCTTTCTTTTAATCCTCTTTTGAAGGAATAACTTCACAGCCGTACAGTCAAACATTAGAGCGTCTGTCTGGCTAAAGTTTTACGCCGGGCAAACTGATATAATTCAAACCGTGCAGGCTATTTATTAACTCTCATGTTTCATTCAGAGGTTTCTTCTCCCTCTTTTGTCAACAAGTGTGAGTAGACTGGAAGTGGCTTGACACCGCACTGGTGTGGCCGGTATTGTTGCGTTTATATTTCTCAGTCTGACATGATTGTTATTGTCTTTTTAGATCATTAAAACACCTGCGTTTTAATGACTCATACTATCGCCAGTGTAGGAAAAAGTAGGCTATTCAGATGAAGTCAAACAATACCACATCAAAATACTGTTACAAGTCAATGTTCTGCTTTCAAACTCAACTCAAGTAAAAGTATACAGTGGTGGAAGAATTATTCACATCCCTTACTAAAGTAAAAGTAGCAGTACCACTATGTAAAAAATACTCCATTACAAGTTTAAGTTCAAGTCGGGTATTAAAAGTGAAGCACTATCAGCAAAATGTACTTAAAGTCTAAAAGTACTTACTATGCAGGCAAATGGTCTCTGTCAGAGTTATACTATTATATTAGGCTACTATTTCATTATTATTACTGATGCATTAACACCCAAGCAGCATTTAGATGTTGTAGCAGGTGGAGCTTATTCTTGTTGTTTAATATAATTTACTCAGTAGGCTATATGTTTATGTTAAAGTAATAACTAGCTGAATAAATATAAAATAAAATACTCAAGTAAAATGTGCAGTAGCGTAAGTCATAAGTAATTGTACTGAGTATTCATTTTATGGCACACCAATCCACAACATTTCAGAGGGAAATAATTGTACTTTTTACTCAACTACATTTGACAGCCGTACAAGTTACTTTGCAGAGTAGTTAAAATGATCATTATCATTATCAAGATTCTGCTTACACTGTTATGCATCATCAACAATAATCAATTATTAGATAAGACATTGTAATAAAACACTGACTTGGGTCATTCTGCTCCCTAATGAATACTTTTACTTTTAGTGAGATTTGGAATACAGCACTTGTAGCAGAGTATGTCTACATTGTGTTGCTGATACTTTTACTTGAGTAAAATATCTGAATACTTCTTCTTCCACCACTGGAATTGAGACATAAGTGGTGCTATGGGGACTGTACTTCGTCCTCAAAAGCAGGATTAGAAAATTCAAAACCCCATAACTATAAGAACAATGCGTGAGCTTAGAATTATAAGGTTCTATCTCCACTTTTGGTCGAAATTGAGTTTTTGACATAATCTGATCCATTAGGTGTTTATTAATGCCTGTGTGGTGTTATTTTTGTAAAAAAAATATTTTGTTAGTTATTTATTAATAGTAGATTATACTACATAACAGTTTTGCCAGCTGGGATGTAAAAACTTTGATGCTCAATATCTCAGAACTAAACGGAGATAGAACCTTATAATTGTTATATTAAATGTTGCTACTGTATAGCCCGGTGCTTGTCAGTATATTTTTGGCTATGACTCAGACAAATCTTTTATTGCTTTAAAATGAGCAACATTTCAGAAGGTATTGTATTTCATAACTTCCAGAGTGATGTGGTTAACTTTATAATCCTGTTTTGTGAAACAGCCCAAAGACAGCTCAGATATAAGAACAACGAAACACAAAGTAACTTATAGTGAGGCTGCTAGAGATTATTTTCATTATCAATTCATGTGCCGATATTTTCTGAATAACTGGGTGAACAGTAACAGTTTGGTCTGTAAAATGTCAGAAAATAGTGAAAAAACCCAGGTCACAAGTTTGACAAGACATGATTTTTTGGCATTTTTGCTATAAAAAATGACTTACTAGATTCACGATAATCAGTATACTTTTAGATCTTGTGACGGACTCAACATGATACTCAACTTTACCAAATGTGCTTCCCTAAACAAAGAAAACTATACAAAGTTCCAGCTTGTGTATTGTGTAAGTAATGGCCGTCTGTGTGGGACAGACTTGTACTGCTCTGTACAACTGTGAGGGAATATTTTCGGTTAGTGTTTCGAAGTGACTAACACAGGGCTTGCTGGTGTGTGTGTGTGTGTGTGTGTGTGTGTGTGTGTGTGTGTGTGTGTGTGTGTGTGTGTGTGTGTGTGTGTGTGTGCATGTGTGTTATGGTGTCCCGCAGGGCAGCTGAGCAGAGTGTGTTTTCCAGAGGGGCAACAGGTGGATTGGAGCATGGTGACAGTGTGATGGTGGGACACAACACACCTGTCAAAGCCTCCTCTGAAGTGTCTGACAGCCAGAGGAGTTTGGGTTTTTTCCAGGCCTTGGCCCTTTTGTTTTCAAGGCTCTGGGTTCACTATTGTCTCAGACAGATGAATTATATTGTAACATGAACTCAAAGGTTGTATTGTTTGCACTGCAGTAGCATTTGTGTGTGTGGGTGGATGTTACTGGGCCTAAAGGTGGATGTGTGTTTGTTTGTGTGGGTGAATGAGTGGAACAAGTAAGAAAAGAGGTAAAAAAAAAAAAATAGCATGATGAACAGGTGTGTGAGCAAGCGGGGACATTTCAGTGTTTCAACCTTGTGTATGTTTGTGTGTGCAGCGTTGCCCTGAGACAGGTCCTCTCCACAGCGGAGGAGGTTTTTTTTAATCTGCTATGCTCATCCCACATAGCGATCATTCCTCCTCCGCTCGCACGAGAGAAACGAATAATGCCTCAGATATGAGCCTTGTAGAACAAAGACTTTCTGCACCCACAGCTCTGTGGAGTGTGTGTGTGTGTGTGTGTGTGTGTGTGTGTGTGTGTGTGTGTGTGTGTGTGTGTGTGTGTGTGTGTGTGTGTGTGTGTGTGTGTGTGTGTGAGACTGTGTTGTCCATTGATTCCAGCAGGTCTGATGGATCTTTCTGTTGGATTATCTGGGGCTGATCTGATAGACCCTCTGTCCTCTTCGGCTCCAACTCTTTTGTCAATGACATCTAGAGAGGACAGAGGGTCAAGACTCGCATGGTCCATTAGATAAGGAGTTGAAACTGTGGAATGTGGGAAATATACAAATTACAGCTTGTGTAATTTTTAGAGGCTGATCCCCATCTTTCCATGTAAACCTGCCATAGGTGATTTTTTTTTTTTGGTCCCTTGGGGGCAGCAGAAACGAGCTGTATACACAACATTGCCATATCAACTTTATAAGAATAATATGTCAAACTTGTTAGCACCTATTTACACATCCATCAGGTTTGAAGTTGTTTCTGCCCACCTGGCGAATGTGAGTCCAATATTCACTCTAATTTTCGCTCTGTTTTGGTCGCTCCCTACTCCTGAGAGAAATATCTGGCTCTGCAACTGCAGAATGCTCACTATGTTCACCATTTACACTAGACCTTCAACTAACGATTATTACAATTTTTGAATGATATTGTCAATTATTTTCTCAATTGATTAATCGTTTAGTATATAAAATGTCACAAAAATAGTGAAAGATTATCCATTCAAGTTTCTCAGAGCCCAAGGTTCACATCTTCTAATTTCTTGTTTTGTCTGACAAACAGTCAAAAATCCAAAATATTCAATCTTTAATAATATTAATCAGAGAAAAGCAGGAAATCTTCACATTTGACAGGCTGAAAACCGAAATCTTTTAACATTTGTGCTTGAAAAATGACAATGCATCCCCAGTATCAGTGTTTTTTTTTTTTTTGGGCATTTTAGGTCTTTATTTCTATAGGACAGCTTAGACTTGAAAGGGGATAGAGGGGGAATGACATGCAGTAAGGGGCTGCAGGTCGGAGTCGAACCCACGGCCGCTGCATCGAGGAGTAAACCTCTATATATGGGCGCCCGCTCTGCCAGGTGAGCTAACCAGGCACCCGTATCTTTGGTTTTGAGAGTGATGATCGGACAAAACAAGCAATTTGCACTCTTCACCATGGGCTGAGGAAAGTGTGATGGCATCATTTCCTTTTTTACTGTAACATTTTATAGAGTAGGCCTAATTGATTGATAAAATTGATAAAATAATCGGCAGATTAGTTGATAAGTCATGCTGTAGTGTTTTTTTTATATCAGTGTGTGTTTGAAGGAGGTGTTTGCTCTCTGCATGTTCATGAACATGAATCTGTAACATTTACACTGTGTGTGTGTGTGTGTGTGTGTGTGTGTGTGTGTGTGTGTGTGTGTGTGTGTGTGTGTGTGTGTGTGTGTGCGTGTGTGTGTATGTGTGTGTGTGTGTGTGTGTGTGTGTGTGTGTGCATGTGTACGTGTGTGTGTATGTGTGTACGTGTGCAGAGCTTGGACTCCCACTGGTGCAGCCCAGTGGGACTCGGTGCAAGAGAACATGTACTCTCAGCAAAAAACAAAACAAAACAAACCCGTTTGTCTCTGCCGGCTCTCACTGCGACTTTCCATGGCATAGCCTGATCCTCAGACTGTTTCCTGCCTTTACATTCTCGGCCTGATTAGTGGAGATTGTGACCAGTTGAGCTCACACACATGCTCGCACACACCCACACTCACCAAACACACACACAAACGCACACCCGGACATGTAGGCTACATGCAGTGCATGAGTGGGAGCACTTTACTGTAGTTAGCTGTAGTTTTTGAGCGCCACAGACAAACACAAACCTACACAAACCTACACAAATAATTATTCACCCTTCAATTCTTTATATCTTTCTTAAATATTGACCTGCACTACCATACACTCTGTCCTTTGCACTTCTATTGATTGATTGCTGATAATGACTAAATACCAATAAGACAAAGAGTTTACAGCCGTGCTAGCAGCTCTGTGAGGGTAGCCTTTAAGGCTACAGTTGTATTTTGAGCTAAATGCTAAAGTTACAATGCTAACATTCTCCCAGTAACAATGCTTACATGTTGTTTAGCAGGTATAATATACTTTTTTTTAATATTGTTTAACCCAAAGTACAGCTGAGGCTGATGGAAATGTTATTAGCTTTGCAGGTATTTGCTTATAAAGCAATGTATTAGACAGAGTGACATTTTGACCAAATGATGGTGCTATGTATGGGGATCATCAAAGTTGTTGAGACATTTCACTCAAAACCTCAAATATCAACCTGCTGGTGGCACTAAAGGAAAAGTCAGAGGATCACTAGTTCAAGTGTGTGTGTGTGTGTGTGTGTGTGTGTGTGTGTGTGTGTGTGTGTGTGTGTGTGTGTGTGTGTGTGTGTGTGTGTGTGTGTGTGTGTGTGTGTGTGTGTGTGTGTGTGTGTGTGTGTGTGTGTGGAATCTTTTAGCGTTGCATATGAACCTGCTTCGATGGTTTCCGGGAGTGGATTTAAGCATCTGTGGCTCATGAGTCATGTGTGATGCA
Source organism: Perca fluviatilis (assembly GCF_010015445.1). Classification (NCBI taxonomy): domain Eukaryota; kingdom Metazoa; phylum Chordata; class Actinopteri; order Perciformes; family Percidae; genus Perca; species Perca fluviatilis. Next base: position 22,895,460 of record NC_053119.1, read on the forward strand.
TAGGCTGTGAGCCCCTCTTTGTTCAAGTGTTTTTCTACCTCATAATTTGGTGTGTGTGTGTGTGTGTGTGTGTGCAAAATTGTGTTAAGGGCTGGGGGCCAGTTGGGGGGGGTTACGTGGCCCCCTGACCACAGCACCAGCTGGGGGATTATCCCGTCGAGCGGATCCAGGGAAGAGGGGCCTTGCTGGGGGTGGATGAGGGCGGGAGAGGGGGGCAATGGGGGAGTGGGTGGAGGGGGGTCGTTTTAAGGCTTGGCTTAGGTTAATTAACCTCCAGGACACTTTGACGGAGGCACCGAGCAGCAAACTAATGGTTTATATCCACAAAACTCACAGTGACCTACAGTGGCCCTGACCTGGAGTTGCAGTTAGTTTAATATTAAAAATAATTTACAAGAACAAAGGAAATGTCAAATTTGAGTCATGTTTTCTGATTTATTTTAGAAAGTTTTGTTGTGATTTTTGATGAAGAATAACCACTCGCTTTTGAGTAGCGGCTCGTGATCAAGATTAAGACTTATTGTATTGTGCTACAGAAAGCTTAACTCTTTTGAGTTTTTGTAATTTTTTTTTCAGAAAAGTTGTTTTTAGATTAGCTCTGCTTTGTAAGAAGTTATTTGTTTTGGTCCTCTAATGGGCTTTTTATTTATTCAGTGATTTTGATATGTTTTTTAATGGCAGATATCTGGGTTTGAACTAAACTAGTACATATATACAGTAACATTACAGTTGGACTAATGGTTTTGGATGAGTCTCACTCTCTGAGCAGACATTTTGCCGTGCTGAATAATTATTTTTTTAAACATAAACTGTAAAAGCAATCAGTTACTAAAACCTTCACAGCCTCACAAGAGAAGACCTGTTAACTAGTTGATTATGAGCAATGTCACACTCACTTCAGTGTCAGTTCAGATTATCTTGTAGGGTCACACTGAGTTCAAAGGTTAGATTTATTTCCATATTGTGCACTAGTTAATAGAAAATATGTCTAAGGCTGCAACTAACGATTATTTTCATTATCAGTGAATCTATAAATCATTCTTTTGATTGATTAATTAGTCGTGTAGACGATAAAATGATGAAGAATACTGAAAGATCTCAATCACATTTTTTAAATGTACTGTTTTTTTTCCAACCAATGGCCAAAACCCCAAAGATATTCAATTGTTGATCAACTAATTGATTAGGTAACAAATCATTCCTGCTGTAGAAGACAATCAACAATCAGCTTCTCTAGTTAAGGGCCACAACTAAAAGATATCAGAAGATCACTCAGTCTAAGGTGACATCTTTAAATTGCTTGTTTTGTTCAACCAACAGTCTAAATCATTAACTTACATTTATGTAAAACAGAAAGCAGCAATTCCTCTCATTTTAGAGATGTTGAACCAGCAAATGTTTGTCATGTTATGCTTGATAAAGGACTTAAATTATTAATCGATCCATTTGTCAATCAACAAATGTATTGTTTGTATGTACCAATCAATTGTTTCAATGCTACATTAGTTTGCTCCTTAAAAATCACATGTTGTTATCTACGAACACTTGTGATTTGAATTCCCCAAGTCTGCATGAACGCGTGTTCGTATTACTAGTAATGCCACTTTGTCATGGCTTGTGAAAAAGTATTTACATTTGTTTCCGGTTGATAACCCTGACTATTACTTTTTCAACGTGACAGGAATACATTTCTACAGGAAAACACTTTGAATTGAATTATGTATCCGCAGGAAATATAAGCTTGTGACAACTTCAATCCAAAAATACTTGTACTTAATACTTGTACCTACTACTATTGTAAAAAACAATCATACCAAGGTTTATCCATGGAGACTGTGGTGAATGTAGCTTTGAGTTTGTCCAGTCTGCTCTCTTAAGTGTTTCTGACTGTTGATTAGTGTGTTGTATTTTGTTTGTTTTGGCATCAGTTTATTTTTTATCTGTGTGTGTGTGTGTGTGTGTGTGTGTGTGTGTGTGTGTGTGTGTGTGTGTGTGTGTGTGTGTGTGTGTGTGTGTGTGTGTGTGTGTGTGTGTGTGTGTGTGTGTGTGTGTGTGTGTGTGTGTTTGTCTTGGGGAGAATGGCTGACTGGCCGGACGCTTTGCAGGAAGTGTTGTGGAACATCAGGGGACTCAGAGGAAGAGCGAGGGGGGGAACCAGACTTGGCTGGAGAGTCTTACTCACTCCGTGCAACACACTGACTAACTCACCAAGTCACTACGGCCCTTTCTCAGCCGTAGCCTCACAATTATAGACCCTTGTACTACCTCCACACATAACACGCACATCCCATGTTTGGGATTATAACTGACGTAATGGTCACTGCTTTTCATTTTGTTACCCTAAATGGATATGGAAGTCTCTTAGTTTCACAGTGGCAGGAAAATAAAAACCAAAAAACACAAAGCTCTGTATTGACTCATGAATTTGAGTTCTTTCTTCCTACCATCCGTCCTACCATCCGTGCCCGTTTCCATTTTTTTTTCTCCCTGCGTGTCCGCCGAGAGGAAGAGGTGGAGACGAGACGACATCTGTCTCCTACTCTCCACCCAAATGTATATCAATGTGTGCACATCCTAAACAAATTGGTGTGTAGAGAAAACAGGATATGAATCTGCTGGTAGACATTTTTTTTTTCTGTCATTAAGAGCCGATGCATTTCAAGTTAATCCTTTTAATTAGTCAGCTGGTTAATGTTATACTCCCACACCCTAAACAATGCACAAACACATTGATTAGAATCTCTAAGTTTAAAAATACAGTCCAACTGCAGTACTGATGAAGAAATGGGCAACCTAAAAAGCCTCCTGGCCTCAATATCCTGGCATGATCCTCCGTGGCATGCGTGTCTAAGTGTGTCTGAGGACGGTGATCCCACTTTAATGTGTCTCCTCATTTGTTGACTTTAGGCCCCTCCTGCACCCTCCTCCTCCTGCTTATGTCTCAACACTTTATTTGTTTTCACTAACCTAATTAATGAACTGAGGTTCTTTTTCCAAATCAGGATTAGCAGCTGTGGGGCTGATGTGAGCGTGCACTGTTTCATATGACTGCCTTAATGTAGGAGTTAGGTTGTCACTTGCTCTCAGTGACATTTATGTCAGTGCTTTTAGCATGAAAACCTTGTTAGTCAGATTTTGGTGGCTTTAATGTGAAGGGTTACATGGTCTGCAAATTTTACACCCCTTGAGTTTACCCTGTCAAACACCAGTGGAGAAAATCAAAGTATAGTGCACCGTCATAGTGCTGTGCAATTAATCCAAATTTTAATTCTGGCTCCTAATGATCACACAAAACGGAATAATCGATCAATTATTTTGCACTTTATGTTTTGCAAGTAAACTCTTATGTTGTCTTGTGTTCTGAATGAAAAAAGTTCAAACTGGAAGGGTAATTTCACAGTTCAAGGTGTTTTGACTGTTGATTTGTTTCGCTGTTTTTTTTTTGTAATAATAATTGCAAAATCTTTCCAAAAGTCAATGAGTAATCGTGTAAAATAATGGTGATTTCAATATTGACCAAACATAATTGTGATTAGGATTTTTTCCATAATCGAGCAGCCCTAGGCTGAAAAGCTATTTTCTGCATTCCTGAATATTTACACATGTTGTGAGTGAATTATTAGGGTTCTGTGAAATCTTTATCTAAAGCATCCAATAAAGTTAATCAACAACAGTTAATTGTTTTTTTCTGGTGTACTTTATATATAATTGAATGTATTTGGGTTTTGACACAGGCAATTTGAAGACATAATCTTGGGTTTCAGGAAATGTCCTGATATTTTATAGCTTAAACAATTTATTGAAAATTCAAAAAAATATGAAGAGATTATATAAATGACAGTTACAGTAGTTTCAGCCCTCTTAACTACTTTTGAATGCTTATGTGATTTTTTTCTTCGTCCTGTTACTTCTGTTTTATGAAAGTGTTAATGCTCAATAACAAAAGTCTTACGTTTCATTTCTGTTTCTTAACACAATACTTCAGAAATGTTTTTAGGAAGAATCTATGAAGTCCTTCCAAAAACGTTCCCTGGACATCTGTTTTTGAGAAACTTCCTCCTTACAGAGCACCATGTCAATTTCATCATGCTTTTCTTGCTTTCGCAGGACTGCCCTGCCACATCCAGACCATCATCATCATCATCATCATCATCATCACATCTGAGGATTTCATACAGGCAGGCCCACTGGTCTCTCCCTTTCTCCATCAATCTCCCCCAAAGCTCCGTGGTCCCCTTTCCGTGGTCCCACCACGTCTGCGGAGTGGGTGCCGGCTCCCTCCCCCAGGGGTGGGAGTGAAGAGCTGGGGGACACACTTGACAAACCCCTGGAGAATGATGCAGAGGGTGTGTGGAGCCCCGACATCGAGCAGAGCTTCCAGGAGGCCCTGGCCATCTACCCACCCTGTGGCCGCCGGAAGATCATCCTCTCTGATGAGGGCAAGATGTACGGTACGCCCACCTCTATCGTCATACTATCGTGTACCTTTACATTTTTGAATGGCATGAGAAACACAATACCTGAATGGGACGGCAACATGCTAAACATTCAGCTAAGAATTAACAAATGATTGTAATTGTCTTACAAGTGTAACATACCGGGGGCTTTTTGTTTTTAAATGTTCTAAAGCATAAAAGGCATTTATTTACTACACTAACTCTGATAAGTTTTAAAATGACATTCAATTTGGTGAGGGGCGCATAATGACTTGTTTAGGACTCAAAATACATTTTAGGACTTAGACTTTACTTGGGAGGTGTTGGTCTTGACTTGGGACTTGACTCAGGACATCATAGCTAAAACTTTAAACTTTTTTGGGACTTGCAAAACTGAGGCAGTATCTTGAATGATGAGATCTTGCAGTAGATTAGTTAAAGTCATTGTTTTTTAACATGCTCTAACGACATGGACACACCGTAATTTTTAAATTGCAAAATCTTGTGGTGAATTCATTGCACTCGTGATCAGAGGATCCGGTCAAGGAGGCAAAATTAATTCCATAAATAATAATAATAATAATACATAAATAATTAATTCCACAAATAATAATGGGATGGCATTCAACAGTACAAATCAGTTTTTTTAATAAACTGGGAACTTATTGTCCTGTGACTGACTAAGCGAAACCAACAAGTTTCCTAAGTGATCGTAAGCAAGCTTGTTAGGTAGGAGGGCTTTGTTTTTCATTTCAGATTTTGAATACCTCTGGTATTTACCTCATAATCTCATAATGTGTACTTGCTTTGCTGTAAGATATACATTAGAGAAATATTGAACTCATAGTGTCATCATTGGCTACAAAGAATTGACAAATTTTCTCTTCAAACAGCTTGTTCAGCATGAAGAAATAACGATAAATATTTCTTTTAGATAGACTTTAGTGAAAAGGAAGTAACAGGCTGTGAACCTCTTCTCATAAAAAACGCTACTGCATATTAACCCACAGTGCAACATATCTGCACTGTTCTGGGGCACACAGAGACAACTATTTGCTTCCACACACTTCCTACTATAAACTGCGCTTCATATGGTCAGACAATTTGTTTCACATACTCTCTCCCACACACTGACCCGTTCACCACAACTCCTGTGTGTTCATGTTCCACATAACTCCTGTTTCCTGCAGCTGTCAGCTCCATTTGGTCCCATAGTGTACATTATGATGGCATGATTTGTCAGAAACAGGCGCACACCATCTAATCACTCATTCTTCTACACACACATACATAGAGTGCGCCTTTCATGCAGACTTCAGTTTGTTAGTCTTATATTAGAATCCATGATATTTAGCTGAGAGCGACAATACTCTGACACATTCAGAAAGATTTCTTCACCTTAAAAAGCAAAGCTGCATTTCTATCCAATCCTTCAAGATCCATAACAATCACAAAACAATAAAAAGTAAAGCATTAAATTAAGATTTGTCAGCCTCATTAACACAGTGAGTTATTTGGGCTAGACCATTGTCCCATTGTATTTCTGGCGGTGACAGTGGAGAGTGCTTTACAGTGTTCCTGTAACCAAAATTTGCTCCAAATCACTCACCCCAAACAGGTTCAGATGAACGGGGATAATTCTCACTTCTTACCCAGAGAGCAGTGCTTGTGATTAAATGGCTGCAATGTTAATGTAGTGTGGAAAATCCAAGCGGAATATCTGATGGATTACTTGAGGCAACAACACACAAACTATAGCTTGATATCCCACTGTTCATGCTATTTGGCCACAGATCATTAATTCCTTTTAGGCGTCCCTCCTGAGATTTCATTTGCCTTTCATAGAATCCTAAAATAATGATTTGAGGTTTGGAGCAGCAACATAACTTTACTGCAGGTATTTCCTTATTGAATCTCTGGGTAATGTCATTGCCAAACAGGTGTTGGGAAGGTGAGGTGTCATTCCTCTAAGACATCTTGTTGAAAGATGTTTAGTAACAGATGGCTTGGCCATAGTGTGTCCTGCCTGACTGTTTGATAGTAGATCTGCTCGGTGGAAAACGGGCGGACGGAGGTAGTGGTGCTATCAGACAGCCTCTGTCATCACCTTGTTTTGTCACTGTGCCAGACAGCTCCTTTAACTGTTGGCTTTGCCTAGCCTAGCTTAGCCACCTATTGAGGTCATGGCCATCCTCTGATCAACACTTAAACCCTTATAAAGCCTGAAATAATAGTTGGAGGGGGGCAGAGTAGAGAGGGGCAGGTGGCTCATTCTGTGTCACGGGGATGGGGGGCTGGATGGGTAAAGGTGGTGATGGTGGGGTTTTTGGCAAGGCGAGCACTGAGGTGCCTCTTCCTCCCTGTGGGGGTCAGGGGCAGGTGATGCGCGCCAGGGAGCGCGTTGGCCCGCCAGGAATGGCATGTGCGTTCAGGAGCCCGTGGGTTCAAGGCAGCTCGGCTGTAACCATAAACCAGAATAGTCGTTTACCCTTTGAGGGCCTGGCTGGGGAGGAGGACGGGTGTACAAATAAACACCAAGGTGGGCAGTGGTGTCTTGCATGGCCTCGGGGCGCAGCAGAACGCTCACACCTGTCCCCGGTGTGTCTGTGTATGTGTAAGTGTTTCATAGTGAGAGAGGTAGAGGGTGTGCGTACCTCCTTTACCTCCCTGTTTCTCTTTGTCCTTTGTCCTCAACCTCTTCCCATCTTGTCATTTTGTCTGTTGGTCCGTCTGCCTTTCAGTTAACCTCCAGCTGCTCTGAGTTCAACCTAACAGCCTTGCGGCATATCCAGATTTATGACTTGAGAAATGAGGCAATACTGAGCCCGTGCGTGGCCCACTGCGCCCCCATTGGCCCTAAACTGCCCGACCAGCCCTTCCCTCGCAGCCCCTGCGGCTCCCCTGTCCTCTCCCCTTTTATCACCATCCCTGAGGTCACAAGTGGCCAACAACTCAAGTAATTCAAGCAACCACAATCAATGCAAAGCCAATTTGAAGGTCTTTAGTGTTGTTAATGTTGTTAAAGCGCTGATGGGTGGTCCTAAATCAGGTAGCCAAATCAAATATCAGCTGAGAATATCTTTAAACGCATACATGAAATGGTGAAGCGATGGCTTGATGGTTTTAGAAATGTTATTTAGTCTTCTTGCATGGGTTAAATATGGATACATAGACCAAACAAACTTCTCACAAAATAACTGTCTGTGTGGCTATGTGTATGGGAGCGACATACTCAGAATTTTAGGTTGAATTCCCCTCTAAGGAATGAATGCCATTCTTTGCTAAACAATATAATATTGAGTCTCCGAGCAGCGAAACAGAGGGAATGTGTGCTTCTATCCATTGTAAATTCCTCAATTGAATGGAATGTTTTAAGCCCATATTCCGCTTACATTCATCACATTTTCTTCCCGTAATGCTGTGCATAGCGCTGGCCCTCGCGCCCGTTGCTCAACAGACCTATTAGCTCGCTTATTAGGGACGGTGTCACGGATATTGTGGCGGTTATGTGCTCCAGCGGTAATTCGACATGCATCTGCCAGGGAAAACATTTCCTGCCTTGTGTGGCTCTCAGCGAGAGACGTGCCCTGTGGTCTGACCGAAGGCCTCATGCTGCAATAATGGAAAAACAGTCCCAAACTTGCAGTGCAGTGGAAACCAATGTGCTGACAGCTCTCACTAGATGAAAGTGGCACTTGACATATGATTATCTTCCCTCTTTATTTACTGCCATATAGCCATATTCATTTATGTGCAGCTTTTGCAATTGTAATTGTTTTATTTTATGATGTCTATGGAGAAAATTGTAAATAAGTGTAGTTAGTGTAGCAGATAAGGTCAACAGTGTTTTCCTCAGTAGTGTCATATTTTTTTCTGTCAGTGCACATCAAATAATACCCACACAATGAATCATGCTCCCACTAAGCTTCACTTGTGCAACATGTCAACCCATTGTCGGATTTTGTCAGGCGATGCAAATATGTTTTTGGTCTGAAGTCATTCTCATTAAGAATGTGATGTAAAGGTCAGGGGAAAGCAACAGCAAGTCTTCACCCGGGTACAAACTTTGGCAGTAAAGTGAGAGATTGACCAGTGACCTTGACCTGTTGAGCTTTTTGAAGAAGCCTCTGCGGCGTGTGTTTTCAAGTGCTTTTCCTTTGTAACCATGCCTCAGTTCTCTGCTTAAAGAAGTACACGTCTGCATTATGTTGAGCTAATGGATGGCTATATGGATGACAGTGATAGAAACAGAAGAAGGTTACGATGTTCATTGATCATAAAATTGAATCAACACCTGTCTATAAAAAGGTTTACTAAAAACTGACCATTATAACCTTCATGAGTAAACTATTAGTTTTAGCTTTGTGTACCTTATAAACTGACAAGTGCATTAGCTTGCTATTTAAACCATGGTTCTTATTGCTGCACTGTTCCATCAAATGGAAATGTTTGTTATTTAAAAAAAAGTCTTGTGCATCAATTTATACACGTGCTTTCCAGCAAATCTTATATTTTACTAGCATAGAAGTGGTTTGTGTTACACTGGTGGGGGACACATGAGCCTTGTCATAGGAGGAACCTGAACCTCCTACCATTTAATCCATGATGCTGACTTTCAGCCTCTCAAGGGATTTGATGCTCTCTCTCGAGTGTTTTTCGAGGAAACCCCCCTGCTGATAATGAAATCCTGGAATCTCTGCTCTCTGCTCCCTCCATCTCAGTCACTCTCTTTCTGTCTGTACCTCTCTTCTCTGTATCTCACAGTGTAACCAATAGGACATGGTGAGCAGTGACAGCCATGTAACAGAGCTGTCACTGTTACTTTATCTTGACATCTCGGATTAGCAAGGTGAAAGGTAGAAGGCTCCAAACGGGTCAGACATCTGTTGATCTGTCTATGCAATTAAAATATGTCGAGCCTCGCGCAAACTACCTCTGCAAAAATCTCTATAATTGCAAAGACACTCTCGGGAGGTTGTGTTAATATAACAGCACATCTGTTAAATTTACTCCTCTTCTAGAAATACTATACTTTGTCAGAAATCAAACACAAACCTCATATTGTGCTCAGACAACAGCACCACGGTTTACTATGCTGATGATTGCAGGACTATCTCTCTCTCTCTCTCTACATATATATATATATATATATATATATATATATATTATATATATATATATATCTACATATATATATGTGTATGTATATATATATATATATATATATATATATATATATATATATATATATATATATATATGCTGAATTGTTTGCCTAGATAAATTGCACATTGTTGTACTGTATGTTCATCTAACCTACTGTGCACACAATAGCCACGCAATTTATTTAAATTAATTAATTAATTGGAAGGGTACCAACTGAACACTGTCTCTATTTTACATGTATAGTTAGTACCAAATTAGATGCTTCTTTACAGGAAACTTTAAAGAAATGATTAGGAAAATAGACCTCTAAAATAAAGTGGGTCTGTTTTTTTTCCTGCTTTATATTTTTAGTTTGAGAGTCTTTTGTGAAATCTGCATGAATTGAAAAATACTTACATTGTGTACATTCCGCTAATTTGAAAAGAATACATTACCATAGCATACATTGAAGAAGAGTTTCCTGATATTTATCACATGGAAACATTGGTTAAGAGTTGGATTAATGTTTGAGGGTTCTGCTTTAACTACTGAAAAATAACCAAACATGTCCTAAATGAAAGAGTATATAATTGTACACAGATGGCTGAAATTTGAGGTGCATCTGCCTCTTTGACTTTTACTGCTTGTGTCATGTTTCCACATTTCCTATCATGAGGTAAAGCATTTCCCTCGCTTATTATGTATGTTTCATGTTCCACCATTATAATTACAGAGTCATCATGCTTATAATACATTGATTTTGGGGGGTAAAAACATTCAGTACGTGAAAACTGAGAGAACTTGACTTTGATGCTAGTTATCCATTTATAAATGATCCAGTTTCTGAGTTATTCCAGGTAGTGACTTAAGTCTTAATGCTGGACCAGCAGGGCTGTTGCATCACTGGCTCTATACTGTTGTAGTACTTGACTCGCTGCTGGTTTGAAGGCTTGATAGAGGTCTTTTCAGAGCTCAGTAGGCTGCATCCAGGCACTATCGCTGGGGAAATAACACCCAGCCAAGACATTCCTGCAGCCTAAATGTGACCTTTGTTTTCCAGAGAAGACACAGTGTGTTGTTGAGGGAGAACGTATGGTTGGCAGATGTGTCTTCAGAGAGGATGGCGGTTTGTATACAGTTAGACATAAAGGCACAAATGTACACATGCGTACACTATCGAAGTCTTAAGAGTAAGATAATACTTTATTGTCTGTTACACAAGGGTTACAGACATTTTTCTTTGACAAGGCTCCGGTCACAAAGAGACATTCACACAGACATATAAAAACAAGACAGAATTAGAACTTAAATTTGATGAGAGGTTCAACAGATTGTAATTTAAATTGTATACACATTGTAACAAAAAAAATACAGCCGCACACATTCAAGGAACAGTTTTGTTCTACAGAACTGGCTGTATCATCATTCCTGTAATATGGTTGTCCCTAGGTTTATGTACATAGAAGTGTGTTGTTGTACTCACACACAAACAGGACATCTCGAAGCAGCAGATGCAGGACCCAGTGCAGACCAGTCAGTATATAGGAATGTCAGGAATGCACTGGGCAGAGAGAGAGAAAAAAAAAAAAAAAAAAAAAAAAAAAAAAAAAAAAAAAAAAAAAAAAAGAGAGAGAGAGAGAGAGAGAGAGAGAGAGAGAGAGAGAGAGACCAGCGATGACTGCAGTCCCATTGGGGAAGGGCAGATTTAGGACCAGCCAGGCCCAGGGGTTGAGTTTAGAAGGGATACTCTAGTAAAGACTGCCGTCACCATCACCGTCCACCTCTCAGGAGAGGAGAGCCAGAAGTTTGTAGACAACAAATACATCATTTGCAGACCTTGAA